>NC_048218.1:151228984-151411856 GCF_002007445.2 Ailuropoda melanoleuca
TGGCGATTCTGGAAGGTCTTTATTTCTCCATAAATTCTGAATGACAGCCTTGCTGGATAAAGGATCCTTGGCTGCATGTTTTTGTCTGATAGAGCTTTAAAAATGCCCCCCAAGCCTTTCTCTCATTCCAGGTCTCTGTAGACAGATCTGACATAATTCTGATACCTTTGCCCTTTCCCTTGGTACATGAGAAATTTCTTTGCCCTGGCCGCTTTCAATACTGTATCCTTGGTTCTAATATTTGCAAATTGCACTATGACATGACGTGGTGTAGGTTTGTCGTGGATGAGCTTGGAGGGGGTCCTCTCTGCCTCTTGGACACGAATGCTTGTTTCCCTTGCTAGATTAGGGAAGTTTTCAGCTACAATTTGTTCAAATATGTCTTCTAGACTCTGTTTTTCTCCACCCCCTCAGGGATGCCGATGATTCTGACACTGGATCGTTTCATAGAGTCAGTAATCTCCCATAATCTACATTCATGGGCATGAATTTTTTTAAGACCAGCTTCTATTTTTGTTTTTTCTTCTACTAACCCATCCTCCAATTCACTAATGTGTTCCTCTGCCTCGGTGACCCTGGCCATCAGAGCCTCTATTTTTGACTTCATTTGGCTCAGAGAATTTTTAATTTCTGTCAGATTTGCTCTCATTTCTGCCCTTAGGGATTCTATATTCTCAGTAACATTTTCGTTAATACTTTTTTCAAGTCTACTCATCATCTTGACCATTGTTGCTCTGAATTCCATTTCTGATAATTTGGATACATCTATATGTTAATTCTGTGTCAGAGGCCACAGACTCATTATCTTTTCTTTGCTGGGGGGGACTTCTCCTTCTCGTCATTCTGATGAGGTGAGATTGTGGGGTTGTCCAGAGCCCAAATTATTGACTGGGACCCAGGCTGTGCGCCTTTGTTTTATAGAGATCTTAGGCATGTGGGCTTCTTCTTAAAGATTTTAATTTATTTGAGAGAGAGAGACAGTCAGCAAGAAAGGGAACCCAAGCAGGGGAGTGGGAGAGGAAGAAGCAGGCTCCCAGCGGAGAAGCCCGATGAGGGACTCCTTTCTGGAAAGCTGTGATCACACCCTAATCCTAAGACAGGCGCTTAATGACTGTGCCACTCGGGCGCTCCAGGTTGTGGGATTCTTGATTTTTCAGCATGCCTTCTGGGGGAGGGGCCTGCAGCGCCGGTACTCAGGAAACCCTGTTTGGGTAGAGTCTCTCTGTCCCCTGCGAGGGGGAATGGGGATGGGCACACTGTGAGCCGGTATTTCCGGGCTTTTGTTCTCTGGCGGCTTTCCCTGGCGGTCAGCTGTGCCTCTTCTGAGAGTCAGAGCAGCAGCCACCGAAATTCAGCCTCTGTCTCAGAACAGACGGATCGCGGACCCTTCTCCACTGATGTTCTGGCCACTTTAACTCTGTTTCTGTTGGTGCTGCTCAACCCTGCATCATCCCGGGCTCTGAGCCCCACACCCAGCGTCCCAGCCCTCACTTTCAGGGCTGGCGCATCTCTGTCCTTTGTGTTTCTAACCCTGACAGCCGCCAGTCACCAACCGCCCCGCGCACGCTCCCGGAGCTCCCGGTCTCAGTGTGGTGTCTCGCGGGTGCCAACCGCGAGTCCGCCTGCTCACCCCATGCAGGTGGCCTGCCAGCCACCAGCCGCCCCACGCACGCTCCCAGAGCTCCAGGTCTCAGTCTGGATCCAGTGAGCACACCGGAGTTCCGGAGCTCCGGAAGATGCTTGGTAGCATGCGCCCCTGGCTCACGGTCTCAGTCTGCTGTCTCAAGGGTGCAGGTCCACGTTCCACCCGCTCCCCCGTGCAGGTGGCTACCGTTTCTCGGGGCCTGGACACGGTGGCTCCCTCCCCCTTCCATTTATTTTCCGATATCTGTGTGCGGTGTCACGGCTCCCCGCTTCATACCTCAATACTCAGTGCTGGAGATGTTCATTTGTAGAGATCCAGATGTATCTTCCTGTGTCTCAGGCTGATTNTGGATATTCCTGCTGGTCTGGTACCTATCCAGCTCAACTCAGGGGACCGGCTGAAAAAGGGGTCCCCTACTCCTCCACCATCTTAACTCCTCCCCCTCTCGGATAAGTGCTATTAAATGCAATTTCCAGATGGGTAAGCTGAGGCCAGAAGCTGATGACTACCCAGCTCAATTCTACCTAGCAAGTATGTGGCAGAGAAAGGATTCATACCCAGCTCATGTGGCTCCAAAGTTGTGCTTTCAGTTACTGAGCTCCTCAGCCTCCCACCCAGTTGGATTTCTATACACGAATAATGAGACGGAAGAAAGAGAAATTAGGGAATCCATCCCATTTACAATAGCACCAAAAACCATACGTTACCTTGGAATTAACTTAACCAGAGACAGAAAGGATCTATATTCTAGAAACTATAAATCGCTCTTGAAAGACATTGAGGAAGACACAAAAAGATGGAAAAATATTCCATGCTCATGGATTGGAAGAATTAACATAGTTAAAATGTCCATACTACCCAGAGCAATCTACACTTTCAATGCTATCCCGATCAAAATACCGAGGACATTTTTCAAAGAACTGGAACAAATAGTCCTTAAATTTGTATGGAACCAGAAAAGGCCCCGAATCTCCAAGGAACTGTTGAAAAGGAAAAACAAAGCTGGGGGCATCACAATGCCGGATTTCGAGCTGTACTACAAAGCTGTGATCACAAAGACAGCATGGTACTGGCACAAAAACAGACACATCGACCAATGGAACAGAATAGAGAACCCAGAAATGGACCCTCGGCTCTTTGGGCAACTAATCTTTGATAAAGCAGGAAAAAACATCCGGTGGAAAAAAGACAGTCTCTTCAATAAATGGTGCTGGGAAAATTGGACAGCTACATGCAAAAGAATGAAACTTGACCACTCTCTCACACCATACACAAAAATAAACTCCAAATGGATGAAAGACCTCAATGTGAGACAGGAATCCATCAAAATTCTAGAGGAGAACATAGGCAACAACTTCTATGACATCGGCCAGAGCAACCTTTTTCACGACACATCTCCAAAGGCAAGAGAAATAAAAGATAAAATGAACTTATGGGACTTTATCAGGATAAAGAGCTTCTGCACAGCCAAGGAAACAGTCAAAAAAACTAAGAGACAGCCCACGGAATGGGAGAATATATTTGCAAAGGACACCACAGATAAAGGACTGGTATCCAAGATCTACAAAGAACTTCTCAAACTCAATACACGAGAAACAAATAAACAAATCATAAAATGGGCAGAAGATATGAACAGACACTTTTCCAATGAAGACATACAAATGGCTAACAGACACATGAAAAAATGTTCAAAATCATTAGCCATCAGGGAAATTCAAATCAAAACCACACTGAGATACCACCTTACGCCAGTTAGAATGGCAAAGATAGACAAGGCAAGAAACAACAATTGTTGGAGAGGATGTGGAGAAAGGGGATCCCTCCTACATTGTTGGTGGGAATGCAAGTTGGTATAGCCACTCTGGGAAACAGTGTGGAGGTCCCTTAAAAAGTTAAAAATTGAGCTACCCTATGACCTAGCCATTGCACTACTGGGTGTTTACCCCAAAGAAAGACGTAGTGAAGAGAAGGGCCATATGCACCCCAATGTTCATAGCGGCATTGTCCACAATAGCTAAATCGTGGGAGGAACTGAGATGCCCTTCAACAGATGACTGGATTAAGAAGCTGTGGTCCATATATACAATGGAATATTACTCAGCTATCAGAAAGAATGAGTTCTCAACATTTGCTGCAACATGGACGGCACTGGAGGAGATAATGCTAAGTGAAATAAGTCAAGCATAGAAAGACAATTATCATATGATTTCTCTCATCTATGGAACATAAGAACTAGGAAGATCAGTAGGGGAAGAAAGGGATAAAGAAAGTGGGGCTAATCAGAAGGGGGAATGAAGCATGAGAGACTACGGACTCTGAGAAACAAACTGAGGGCTTCAGAGGGGAGGAGGGTGGGGGAATGGGATAGACTGGTGATGGGTAGTAAGGAGGGCACGTATTGCATGTTGCACTGGGTGTTATATGCAACTAATGAATCATCGAACTTTACATCAGAAACCAGGGATGTACTGTATGGTGACTAACATAATATAATAAAAAAAACATTAAAAAAAAAGAATATACTCCACCTGATACAGAGATTAAGATAATTAGGAACAGCCATAAAGTTGTCCCATTTGCATGCAGAAACATAATAAATCCGTTTATCTGTTAAAAAGAAAAGAATTCCCTATTTACTAATCTGTAATAATCATGTGTTACTTTTATGAGATAATTACAAAATAGAGTAATTCAGAATTTGACTACACATTATATGCTGAAGAAACAGTATTAATGTTAAAATTTCTCATTCTTCGCATATAATCAGAAATCCATGGTTTAAAAAACTTTGAGAGAGAGAGAGAGAGAAAGCGAGAGAGAGAGGAAAGCACAAAGGGAGAGGCAGAGAATCTCAAGTGACTCTGCACCGAGCGTGGAGCCTGACACCAAGCTCGATCTCACAACCCTGACATCATGAACTGAGCCAAAACAAAGAGTTGGACACTCAACCTACCAAGCCACACAGGGGCCCCAATATGACACTTAATCTAATAAAATAGCCCATAATGTTGGTGCATAATCCACATAAATCAACCATCAAAGACACTGTTTCAGGATCTAAGCTTCAGCTAATTAACAGAAATAAATGTGCCACAAATAAGTAGGTGTTCGTATGACAACACAGCGTAGTGGAAGACTTCACTAGTGCTTTCTGTGTGGTTGGTAGTGTGTGTGTGAATTTTTAGAAGAAATTCTCAGAAGGCTTTTCTCATCCTCTGTGTCTCTGTGAACATCCTGAAAAATTATGCAGGATGAATATGTACATAAACCACTTTACTAGCAATTTGTTTTTAACCTTATCCTTTGCCTCATAACAAAGGGGAAAAAAATGACCATTTCAGAAAGAGGACTATATTCAGTTTGAAAAATACTGTTGATTCTAATTCCTAGAATTTTAGGATTTAAGATATGTAGGATTTAATAATAATTCAGTTTTTGGTAAAATGTGTAGTAACCGATTAAAAAATAATAAATGTTCAAAGCTTACTGTTAAACTTTTGCTTGCTATTTGGCTATGCATCATTTTAATATATCAGTTTTAATACTTGTGCAAATAAGAATAATCCAAGGTTTTTTTAAGTTAAATATTTTAATAAGTGCCTTCCAGAACATAAAACAATACTATGCCTTTCCTTTATTCAATTTACATTTAGTGTGGATGTCATTGTTTCTCAGATTTCTTACTGTTATTGTTTTAATTATCCAGGTCTTCTTCATAGAAACTTGTATACATAGGAAATCAATTACCAAAAAAAGGAAATATAAAACAAAAAAATCATACTATTACGCCTTTGGAGGGAGAATTTTTAAAGACTTACAAATCAACCAGCTGTTCAAATAAATAATGTATGTTGCAGCTGGCTCTTCCATAGGCCTGAGTGTCCAATAGTAGCAGATGTCCCAGTTTTATAAATGTGCTCGTAGAGGAATGTCCTAAATTGAGATTGAAACAAATTATGATGCAAGGCTACAAGTGAACATTGGATTATAGAAATAACAGATTTTTTCTAAAAATTTCTGTAGACATCAAAGCAAAATGATGATGAAAGATATGAAAATATCCTATAGCCTCCAAAAGAGTGAACTGATCACTATGCTGATTTTTTGTTTTATATAAGCTCTTTCATCTCTATCCTTCAGGAGAATGTGGTTTTTTACAATTTAGAAATGTATTTAAAATCAAGAATAAAAGCATTTCAGACAAATGACATTGATCCGCCTACAGTGATTTAGATGAGGACCTGTTTGAAGCTAAACTGCTGGTAAATGCCAAGATGAAAAATCTCCAACCAAAAATGTAATGTAAACATAAAAATAGGATACAAGCCCTGTCCTCAAGAATGTTCACCTAATGAGAAATAGAGATTTGACCAAATAACAAATTTTTCACCCCCCAAAGTGAAGAGTACACAAAAAACAACAGTAGCACAAGTAAGTAATACCATGAGGAACAAGCGAGAAGATCAGAGAAACCCTCTATAAAGATGCTGATGGTCAAACTGGTCTCAAGAGACATTCACAGAGTAAGCAACATACTGGTAGGGGAAAGTAGTCTAGTCAGAAGTAATAATCTGCTCAAGGTCATGTATTTGAAGAAGCACGTAAATATGTTTGGAATGAATGAAATACAAGATTGAAAGTAGAAGCAATAGTGTAAGGTGAAAGACAAGGGGTGTCAAAGACACCATACACTATACTATGGAGTTTGTATTATATCCTATAAGCAAAAGAAATCTACTTAAATTTTTTTGTGAGGTGGAGGAACATGTATTGGATTTTTCACATTAGTAAAGTAAAATTTCCTCATTTCACTGTACTGAGAATGAAAGAGAAGGTGAATTCACTGGAGCTAAGACACTGAAGTCATCCACATGCGAAAAGATGAATATTTGAGGTAATGCAATGAAGATCCAGGCCATTTCCTAAGCCAATCTATGCCTCTTCACTGACCCTAAATAAGAACCAAACTCTTATTCCGAACCCTAAGTTTTTCATAAATGTGAAGCAATCTTCCTCCTTTTTAACTTATTAACCTATTTCCACCTATGTTGCCATACCAACTCCATTTCAATACACTGGACTAGATCAATGATCAAAAATAAGATCTGAGCTTCCCCATATCTGTGTGTCTCCTAAACTTTTCAGTCCCTCATCTTTATCTGGCAAAATTAATTACAGCTCTTCTTTAATGCCTTTCAGAATACTTCTGTTTTATCCCCTGTTAATTCCTAGAACAATATCTTCCACATGGTAGAATCTCAATAAAAGTTTGGTAAATTAATTTTTTTAAAGATTTACTTATTTATTTTAAGTGGGGGGCGATGGGGGGTAGAGGGATAGTAAGAGAATCTCCAGCAGAATCTCTGCTGAGCACAGAGCCAACACGTGCTTCATCTCTGACCCTGAGATCATGACCTAAGACAAAATCAAGAATCAGACGCATAACCTACTGAACCACCCAGATGCCCCCAAGGTTTGGTAAATCTAATCAACTCTCTTGCTTCAGTACATGAGAAAACTGAAACTCAGAATAGTTCATGTATTTATCCAGGATAAAAGAGCTAGTTCAGGGCAAAGTCAGATTAAACCCAAGACAAAATTTTCAGGCTACCTCTTTTTCAACCATACTATAAGATTCTTAATTATATTATTATTAATTATTATTATTATATTATTTAGAGACAGAGAGGGAGAAAGAGAGTGAGCACAAGTGGGAGGGGAAGAGCACAAGTGGGAGAGGGAGAGAATCTCCTGCAGACTCCATCCTGAGTGTGGAGCCCCAACATAGGGCTCAATCTCATGACCCTGAGATCATGGCTTGAGCTGAAATCAAGAGTCAGACAGTTAATTGACTGAGCCACCCAGGTGCCCCAGAGACTCGTGACTTTAATGACTCCAGAGAGTCATATCCAAATTAATGAATTTTCTACCTTACATGCTCTTGCCAATATCTATTAAATCGCCAATGACAACAATCGTCTAGATTTAAAACCTCAGAGTCAGCTTGAATTTATCTGCCTCCATCCACTTGTCTAGGACTTCACTTACTCCCCAGGTTTTACCAATTTTACCTCTGTGGTGCCTCTTTGTTCCATTTTACTCTATGCCGGACTTTTGAAATAAGATCCAAACTGTTGTCCCTATTGCCATTAAATTCACTCTTCATCCAATGTATACTATATACCAAGACACACACATCTTCATAAAGTACAATGTTAGCCAGGCCATTGAAATGGTAAAATAAAGTTTCAATGCCACTGAATACATTTTGAAGTGTTTAGCTAACATAATTAGTCAAGAAAATTAAATATTTGAAAATATATATGGAAAAAGATAATATATTTTGGGGGCATATTTTTGAAACAAAAGACCCCATTCTCAATAGTATAATTTTCAAACTTATTAACAGAAAATTATAGAAAAGATCCCTTTATAATGAAAATAAACTCAAAATGAACTACATAAAATCATATAATAACACGGGAAAATCAAAATCAGAATAAAAAAAATCTAAGTGGAGATAAATTCTGTTTTCTTGAAATATTATTATAATGGCACATAATTGAAAATAAATATATGATGAAATGTTAATGCTTAACATTTTTAATTGCATTTGTTTTGGGAACCAGAAAATTTTAAAATGAGTACAGAAGAACATATGTCGAAAAAAAGCTGACAAATGTTTGAAAAAAATCAATAGTATAAAGGAAACTTGTTACAGTGCCCATTTATTATTTGAAAGCTCCTTAGGTTAGAAGTTCAGCACTGCATTGGTGAGTTCTCCACTCAGGTTACCACAAGACTAAAATCAAGGAGTCAGCTGGCTGAATTCTCATCTGGAGATTGGGGTTTTTCCAAGCTCATTCCTGTTGTTGGCAGAAACCAGTTCTTTGTAGTTATATATAGAACTGAAATACCCGTTTGTTTGCTGACTGCAAGCCCGGGGACACTTTTAGTTCCTACAGGCCATTCTTGGGTTCTTAGCCCATCTGAGTAATGGAGTGCAAACATTCTCTTGATTTTTTTTTCTAACAGTCAGAGAAAACTTTGCTTTTAACAGGCTCATGTTGATAAGGTTATGTTCATCTGAATAAAGTCCCTTTCTTAAAATCAACTGTGCTGCAAAAGGTGAGATAATTTTGGGAATATGTAAGCATATTCACAAATTACATCCATACTCAATGAGAGGTTATTACACAAAGGTGAGAGTTACCAGACAATCACTTTAAATGTTGATCCCACAACCAGAAACTGTACTGCAAAAACAAAATAGAATGATACAGGATAAGGGGGGAAAAAAAAGGTCAAGAAACAGATCTAAGTATTTAAAGTAAATTAATGTACAAAAACAAGTCATTGCAACTGAGTGGGAAAAGGGTTGTGGTTGGGATGACCAGCAATCTAATTGGAAAAATATGGGCTGATCAAGAACATAAAAAGCTCCTTAGATATTTAAGAGGGCATATCAAGTGGTTAGTTGAATATAACAGAGTTCGGGGAGAGGTTTAGACTAGAAATACAAATTTGAGAACAGTATGCACTTTTATTTAAAAGCATCTAGCTGAAGGATGAATGAAGATTGCGGCTAGAGAAGAAAAACCTCCCTGGTATTTGAAAGAAGGTTGGATTAAAAGGTGCTTGCATAAAGACATTATTTAGCATTCTTTTGAAAAAATCAAGAAATTCTGCTACTAAAAATTAATCATATTCATATTAGAAAATGTTGGATTTACTAAAGTAATATGACTTTATCATAAAGCATGATATCAGAAATTAATTCAACATTAATTTCTTTTCAAAGAACAAAATCAAACAAACTATAAGGCTTTCAATAATTTCACACAGTCTATGGCTGTTTGGGGTCTTTTCTAGTTCCATACCAACTTTAGGATTATTTGTTCCAGCTCTGTGAAAAAAGTTGATGGTATTTTGATAGGGATTGCACTGGATGTATAGATTGCTCTAGGTAGCACAGACTTTTTAACAATATATTTTTTTAATTTTATTTATTTATTTAAGAGAGAGAGTGCACGCACGCATGTACGCACAAGCCAGGGAGAGAAGCAGAGAGAGCAGCAGACTCCCTGCTGAGCAGGGAGCCCAATGTGGGGCTCAATCCGAGGACCCCAGGATCATGACCTGAGCCAAAGCCAGACGCTTAACCAACAGAGCCACGCAGGTGCCCACAATATTTGTTCTTCCAATCCATAAGCATGGGATGTTTTTCCATTTCTTTGGGTCTTCCTCAATTTCTTTCATTGTTGCGATTGTAAATGGGATCGACTCCTTAATTTCTCTTTCTTCTGTCTCACTGTTAGTGTATAGAAATGCAACTGACTTCCATGCATTGATTTTATATCCTGCCACCTTGCTGAATACCTGTATGAGTTCTAGCAATTTTGGGGTGGAGTCTTTTGGGTTTTCCACATGGAGTACCATGTCATCTGTGAAGAGTGAGAGTTGTCTTCATTGCAGATTCAGATGGATTTTCTTTTTGTTGCCTGATTGCTGAGGCTAGGACTTCTAGTACTGTGTTTAACAGTAGTGGTAATAGTGGACATCTCTGCCATGTTTCTGACCTTTCCTTTCCCCCTAAGGAAAGCTCTCAGTTTTTCTCCATTGACAAAGATATTCGCTGTGGGCTTTTTGTATATGGCTTTCATGATATTGAGGCATGTTCCCCCTACCCCTACACTGGGAAGAGTTTTAATCAAGAAAGGATGCTGTACTTTGTCAAATGCATCTATTGAGAGGATCATATGGCTCTTGTCCTCTTCTATTTATGTAGTGTATTATGTTGATTGATTTGTGGATGATGAACTACACTTGCAGCACTGAGTAAATCCCACTTGGTCGTGGTGAATAACCCTTTCTGGGCTCATAGAACAAGTCTGGAAGTTTTCCTTCCATTTCCATTTTTTGAAACAGCTGCAGAAGAATAGGTATTCATTCTTCTTTAAATGTTTGGTAGAATTCCCCTGGGAAGCCATCCAGCCCTGGACTCTTGTTTATTGGGAGATTTTTGATAACTGCTTCAATTTCCTGGCTGGTTAGGGATCTGCTCAGGTTTTCTATTTCTTCCTGTTTCACTTTTGGTAGTTTATACATCTCTAGGAATGCACTGTTAGTTAACTGAATCTAAATTAAAAAAAATTAAAAAACTTAAAAAAAATTCACACTGTCTATAAAGAAAAAAGTGCCAGGTCCTTAAAATTAAACACATCCAATATCTGACTCCTCTCAGCTTATTGGTCAACTTCAACAGTAAAATTTCTACATTAGTTCATAATATTCTTGTGAGGATAAAATGATCTAATAGCCCTAGAAGGGCTTGGCACATTTCATTGCACACAGCAAATACCCAATAACCATTAGATATTATCTATTACCTATTAGATTTATAGTCTTTCTTCACCCTGCCAGAACTCCAAATTATTTTGTCTGATAATGCCTTGTTATTTGGAATTCTATACTATCAATGTGCTTCACATTGATGCTCCTCCCATTTTATGACATCTCTGCCTGCATTCTGTCCTTCCCTCTCCTTCACGGTCCTATTCAAATAGTTACATTTCTTTTCTATTATGTATAAGATTTCTATAAAAATCCCTGTTTTATAATAATGCTTTGGTCCCAAGGCCATTAGGTTATGGTCTCCAGCTCCTAAGTATAATTTCCCCATAGACCCAAAGGCAGGGATCATGTCTTTTGTACCTTTGTATTTCCAGTATGTTTGGAAAATGGCTGATTACATTTTTATTTTCACTACAGTTACTTAGGACTTGTCTTATAGCCCTATTTTGGGCTACAAAAGCCTTGAAAATGATAATTTTATAATTGGGTCCAATAAAGAACTTGACAAATTAGCTGGAAGTGGTAAATGTTAGCCGAATTAAAACTGAATCACAGTGACAACTTATGTGGGTGCAGTTTAAGACCAGAATTTAACAATTTATATAAGAAATGTAAAGGGAAAAAGAGAGAGAGATTGCTGGGCATTTGTGACCTAGAGCTGGTTTTACAAAGGTGTGCGCCTAGAATGTTTATATTGAAAAATAAAGAGATGATACTCACAAAATCAAAGAAAAATTTGTCTTTGTAAAAGTATTACAAAAGGATGAGACTTGGAAAGATTCTTAAAAGCGTAGCAGATGGGGCGCGTGGGTGGCTCAGTCGTTAAGCGTCTGCCTTCAGCTCAGGGCCTGGTCCCAGAGTCCTGGGATCAAGCACCACATCGGGCTCCTTGCTCTGCTGTGAGCGCTGGGAGCCTGCTTCTTCGTCTCCCACTCCCCTTACTTGTTTTCCCTCTCTCGCTGGCTATCTCTCTCTCTGTCAAATAAATAAATAAAATCTTTATTAAAAAAAAGCATAGATGTTCAGAATCTTTCTTTTGCCTCCTTCATTATTTGCCCCCTTCATTATTTGCCCAAGAACCCACATATTGCTCACATTTGCCCTCAGACTGTAAGATTCTTTTTCTTCGTCAAGAAGAGCAATACACTTCCCCAAGATGTGTGGTCACCGTGTATACTCAAGTTGAGAGAAGAGTAGTGCCACCCAAGCAACCTGGACCTGATCTCCAAATCCGCACAGAAAGGTGATGGTACAGGGAACAAGATTCATGTATGCTGCTACTTCTCACGGAGAAACATGTTATCCTGGCTCTTTTAACAAGGCTAGATGCGGAAATGAATGTTTAGCACAGGCAGAGGTAAAATCTAGCATAAGGAATCATGTCTGATGCCAGGGCCAGGGCCCAAGGCACTGAATGATGGAAAAGTAAATACATAAATAATAGCCATACTATCAATTTCTTTGTATGTTTCCTTTCCTTGCTTCGACTCTTAAAATATTTGTATAATTTTAATAATCTTTATGTCACCTTGCTCAGTTTGAAAATATTAAAACATCTCCCCTTCATACAAAAAGAGACTGCGATCTCTGCAGTCTGAAGGTAGCAGTGGGTTTAGGATACATTATTCTAAGCACATCATTTTCCTCATTGTGATATTGTCTTTATTCATTGCAGTCTTCTGAAAAAGGTGCTCTTTGTTGAACCCTATCTTGGGTAGTACCTACATTTTCCTCTAAAAAAGAGGAATGTAATGGGCGTTTTATTTCAAATATATTTTAAAATAAATGCAAATATGCTTATGCAATATTAACAATGTACTGTAAGATTTGGTGCTAGTAGATGGCCACATTTTGTAAAGCAACTGTAACACTATGGTTCTAAATTTGAAAAGCAATTATATTTTTAAGACCTAGAGGAAAACTGAAAATGGCTATTAATTTAAGAATGGTTAATTATTACAGCTATCTATCTAAAAGATAAATAATCAATTGACAAGTTATTATCTGTAAATAATGCCATGAAAAAATTCCATTTATTAAGAAATTACAAGCTGAAGTTATTTCTACTCATATTCAACCAGGGATTGGTTCTCTCATCCCTAAACAGTCAAATCATCTTAGGATCAACAAGAGTATATAGGGATTCCTTTGCAAATCAGATCCTACTTAAAAAAGAGTTTATCCAACCCATGAACATATTTATGCTGCAGGGTGCTTCCATCTAATCCTTTCCTTCTAATCCATGCCCTTGGAATTAAAATGAGAAGCTTTTGCACTTTAACGAATGCACAAATATCGTATCAATATTTACTCAACAATATTGTATAAATTTCCCAGTGCAAAAAGAAAATGGCCAAACTCATTTCCACTGATAATTACTCAGCATGTACTCAATTAGCTCCCACCTGTGCCTTTGCATCCTTGATAAACATAATCAGTTGGATAAGTCCATGTATCTGTATATATACATATTATTTTCTGATGCTCTGACAAGAAATAATGTATTAAACTGGTTGTTTAAAAAGAAAAAGTAACCAACTGGCCTAAAACCAGGAAATTCTTAAAATGCTAAGAACGAAAACAACAGAAATGGTCCGTGAGAGGTGGGACAGAACAGTTTTCTGAATGTCACAGGTAAGAGGAAACTACGGCGGCTTAACATGACAGATGACTTTTGCATACATTTCTTGTGATTGGACTTATTAAGCAAAATTTTACTAAACAGAAGATTAATAGAATTTCTTCATTTAACATAGCCAGAACAGGTACAAACTGGGGGTTTTTCCTTTGGTCTATTTTGTTTGCTTGCTTGCCTGCAAAAATAACCAAGTCTTTCTCTTCTGTTCTTCAGGATATCACTCTACTTCTATAAAGAAAATCATATTAACTTTCCCAGTCTACTATGGGGGCCACAGTTCTAATTCCTTATAACTTAAAAACTGAGATCTAAAAATTTACAGTTTTTTAAAATATGGAAAAAACTGAAAAAGAGCTCCTAGTAATAAGCAAATCTCTGGTGCTTATCACCTGTTTTTCTGAATGAAAAAAGCTTCCTTATAATAAAGAGACCTATATCTCAGGCCAAAGCTAAACAATGTACCTTCAAGGTTTATTGAGTCTAATACTTGCTTGATTTAATATTCTGAGTCTTACTATATTATCTGTGGATTCAGGAAGAAAATTTGTATTTTATAGCCAATAAATTTGGAGTAAAAGCAGACATTTATTAACTAAATTGGCATTCTGGGGTTTGGGTAACTAGTGTTATTTCAGTTAAGTTCATTTCACCTTATTCTTTAATCAAAAAATAAGGAGATTGTACCCTTTGATCTATTCCAACATTATATAAACTTATATTGAGGTACTAACCCCAGGCTTTTAATAAATATCTCCTAAATTAATGGTTGGAAGAATAAATTAATGACTGAATTATTTGATTAGATCAAGTACTACTGCTTCTAGAATTTTCCACATTTTCCCCCTCAGTAGCATTTTCATCAGAATCATTCTTTTTTTTTTTTTTAAGATTTTTTATTTGTCTATTTGACAGAGAGAGAGATAGCCAGCGAGAGAAGGAACACAAGCAGGCAGAGTGGGAGAGGAAGAAGCAGGCTCCCAGTGGAGCAGGGAGCCCGATGTGGGGCTCAATCCCAGGACCCTGGGGTCACTCCCTGAGCCGAAGGCAGACGCTTAACAACTGAGTCACCCAGGCGCCCCTCATCAGAATCATTCTGAGAAAAGAGATGTTACCAGTCAGCTTCTTGGTTTCACTTCAGCTAGATCCACTAAAACTGAGGATCTACATATGAGGTTTTTTTGGAGTGTCTTTTTAAAAGGTTCTGAAGAAACTCTTATGTGTAACGCTTGTGTAAAATATTAGAGACTTTTTTTCCTGTAAGGTTTAAATCCCAGAAAACAACTTTTCCTTCCATCTTTTACTGTCTGAGTCACAGAAGCAAAAGATCTCATAAATAAGATGGACGTTTGACAGTCCAAAAACAAAAAATGCACAGTAACAAATTATTCTTCCTGGAGTTTTATGCTATTTTTTTTTTATCAAGCATTTCTCTGTATAAAGAAAAATCATAACAGCTGACATCATCTCTTCACAACTAACACACTTGAATAAATAAATATGCCTACAAATATTAATGGTAAAAATGGAGTTCACAATGTCAATATATATTGTAAATTGCAGTAAAACTCACCCATCACTTATCTGTTCATCTGGCAAAGTGTTAAGTAGTTTATGTTACACTTGGAAAGATGAATTCCCCATGGTCAGAGCTCAATACCCTTGATGGTTGTAAGTGGTGGTTAAGGCTGTCATTACTCAGAATGCTACTGAGCTTCCTGGGGCTTTAACCTTCCATGCTGTGAAAATGGCTTGGATTTTCTACAATCCAGTTGTTAAGGGCACTTGGTAAATGGAAGGAAGCAATTATATAACAGAGTTCATCTTTATCTTCAACTAATTTATCACTTGAAGATAAATAGTACGACAATGGGCATCAAAGTAGCCTATAAAAAATGGGCAAAACACCTTAATATGTTGTCCAGAAGTTTACAACGTATATTCAGAAGTGATCTGTTGTATTCTGTAACCATGACGTCACTTCCTGGAATGGCATACCTGTATGTAATGCCAGTCATGGCTCTTTGGTTAATAGATCTCTAAAGTTTAAATTGTATTTTATATTAAAAGCCAGCTGCTGCACATATATTAATCACAACTGAGTTGCAAAACTCAAAAATAAATCATGCTGTCTAAACCCCGTTCCTTCTCCTTGCTCTGATATATGTTCATCCTATAAAGTTAATGGCAAATATACAGCTTAGATTTTGAAGTCATATATTATTTAGAGTCTGCAGCAGGTGGCACTCAGAGAAAAACCATGAAGTCTGTCACCAGGGGTTATACCCAGCAGAGCATAAACTCTCCATGGGATGCCATGGATGTGGCAGCCATTTGCAGAAACTATCTAGAAAATCTGAGGGGCATCTTCCTTTAAAAGTCAGAGTTTTTCCATTCTAAAATATTTATGTTTATATCCCCAGAGTCATATTTTCTTCATGGGTTTCCTGAGTTTCAACACTTTCAAAGCAATCGTGTATTGCTCCCTCATATCTCATACATCTTCCTAATGCCTAAGCCATGAGTTACGTGTGTTTCCGGATGTCCCTCTCTTACCAACAGATAAAAATAGTAAAGTTTGAAGATTTTGTTTTGCAAGTGGCATAATCTTGCCTTGACGCCAGGGTCTTCTGAAGTACATACTGAAGTCTGCAGGTAGTTTTCTCTCCCCCCACCAAAAAAATCCTCAATAGAGGTCATTAATCTAAAATGGAGGGAAAAATAGGCTGTAACTTCTTTGAATGTATGCCCTAGACAATTCATTCCATTAACAAAAAGGCCATAAAGAGGAAAAGAAAAAAAAAAACTTACACCAAAGAACACTGGTATTCATGTTAATAGTGATCTTATTTTCCATAATATTCTTTTTTTCTAACTATCAAATGAAATTTATTTTAGACAACTGGGGGGGGGAGGAAACTGTACCCCTTTCCACTCTTGTTTCTCTTTTAGAATGAATCTTATAATTCACATAGGTCAACTTCCTAATTTCATAGGCTAGGAAAATGAGGCACACATTTGAAATAATCTTTTATCTACTTGACTTGGTCACCTCTCCTCAAAATAACTGTTGCAAAAAGAAAATTCCTTTGCATATGAAACACACCCATTCTTAATTCCCTAAATTTTATTATTATAGCATATACTGATTTAAGAATCAGGTCACTCTAAAATAGGAAGAAAAAACAGTTTTTTTAACCAACAGGTTCATTTGTGAATATGAAATATTTAAAATCGCTAGCAGCATGGATCAGTGGGTCTCAATTTGCATTCAAGGAGCAGAATCAACAAGACTACGTTGTAAAACAATTTGGAATTCAAACCGAAATCAAGCCATCTTGAGAGTGATATTATGTTTAAGTGATGTCATATTTCTGAAGCATTCCATTTTGTATCTGCAACTCTCCTGATTATTGCACCAGATCTGGCTGAATCTTTACTGAACACAGTCATTTTAAAACTTGAACAATCAAAAAGATTTTGAGTTTCATTTATCTCTCTTCAATAACTCAGTGAGTAAAAATTACAAATTTGTGGACAAGCCTTATTCAGGCCAAAGCTTATGTGTATTTTTCACTGATTTGAACTACAAAAGCCTGAGTACCTGCTACACTAACAACCACTGGTGAGTAATTACCAACAGTGATCAGTCATGACCTGCCCGCACCCTGCCCCGCCCCGACTATAAATGCTGGACTAGAGACTGGCATTAGATTTTTGGGATGATCTATTTAAAAAAAAAAGAGGATTAAACTTTAATAAAAATGTTTGACCCAGTATGATGGTTTTTCAACCAACTGATAGATTCTCTTGGATTAACTGAACTTGAGACATACAGAAGAATTAGCAATCATTAGCAAGGCTTCTCGACCAGCAACAGTGTCTCAAACAAATCCCCCAAAACTTACGAACATAGCCAATAATTTACAAACACCTTTTCTGAATGACACTTACATTATAAATAAGATGATGTGATAAATGCAAATATGGCCATTTTTTCTACCATCTACCAATCAAATTAGCACCACCTTCTCTCTAAAAGGCAAGAAATAAACATAATTAATCTCATTTCCATCTAATGATCACCTGCTCACATGCAATTACAGTGAAAATGCAATTAAATAATTTACTTAGTTCCTTACAAATTACATCTACCAAGAAACTATAACACTGAGAGGACTAAACATTAAGTACAGATATTCAAACTACTATGTCCCAATGAAAAATTCTGAACACAGCAACACACACACACACACACACACACACACACACCTACACCATAATTGGGGGTTACTTGGTGTATAATTTGGGAATTTATTTTTTTAAAGTTTAGTCAGTCTTACTGCACCATGAATTTGATATTCTAATTTATAATGTTACAGAGCATGGGTTTGTAAGCTATGGCTTATGGGATATATCTGGTTCCTGTATGTTTTTATATGACTGGTGGGATTAAAGTATTTTTTTACATTTTTATATGACTACATTTTAAATGATGCTATAAGGACCAACATAATATTTTCAGTGTTGCCCCTTGGCATACAAAGCCTAAAGTATTTATTATCCATCTTTTTACAGAAAATGTTTGTCCTAATATTGAGTATACTGTACCCATTAATAAACTGAAATGATGTTATAATCACTGTCATATTTTGAGCTGACCTCTTCATAGTTCAAAAACCAACTGATCATCACCAAGTTACAGCTTCTCCCTCCCCAGGCAAATTTTTTTTTATAGCTGTGCTCATCTGGTTATATCTTACTTCCTGGCCATCATTCAGAGGGAAGATATGAAGTTGGATAAAAACCTATAAGACTTTATAAAATAGCATCTGTGTATTAATTTAGTCAACCAAATGTATTAGCCACCTCCTCTGTACTTGAATAAATACATTAATTAATGCACTCTAGGTCAACACCCAGTTATTGGCTTGGCCAGGTGTGTGCAGAGCTGGGCACTCATCCAGTGAAAGAATGTTACAAAGACTGTGAGATGAAGTTCCAAGATGAATTAGGGTTCTAAGAAGCTTATGAAGCATGAGGTGGAGATACATGAAAGCAGCTCAAATACAGTGTAGCAACTCAAGAGGAGTATGGCCTGAAAAATAATACTCCAGAACCATAAGCATGTACTTGGAAGTTGAAATATATTTGACATCAACCAAAGAGAGAGGTACAGAGAATGGTAGATTAATACATGGGAATTAGCCACAGCTATGAGACAGCTAAAGAGCTACCAAATCAGTAACAGTATTGGGACAGGTTAAAGAGCTTTGATCTAATTTTGAGAAGGAGGTCATGGTTATCAGTAATGAATAGTTCTGGAGACATCAGTCAATGAAAGGTTTAAAAAAAACCGTCTTCATTAAGAGCAAATTTGTAATCTTAGTGAAAGAAGATAAAGAGAATTGCTTGGAGAAGAAAATAAATTATACTGCATCAAAACAAAAATCGTAGTGGACAAAGTTAAACAGATAAGGAAGACTTTATTCAAGGCTATTGCATTAAGGAAAGAAGGGCCACACTCAGTCCAAGGTCAACTTCCCTGAAATGAAGCACTGAAGAGTTTTAAGAGCTGGGGTAGGGGATCTTAGGCCACCTGTGTTTGCCAAGTGGCTTTGCACAAAGAAAAAAATAAAAGGAAATTTTCTCCTACCTTCAAGTTTTACAACTTGTAGCAAGGACCCTACCAAAGTTAGTTTCCTACTCTTCTGCAGAAATTGATGGACAGGGGCTTTACCATCCTTGATGATTAAATTTCAAAGGGATGGCTCCCAGACAATCCTAGGTTATAAAGTGGGGCTTAAAAAAAAAAGATTTACACCTCAAAGGGAGAGAAAGAATGGACAATTAAAATTTTTCTGCGTAAGTGTTCTAAGAGAAGGGAAGTTAGGGGCCTAGAGTCAGAAAGAAGCCTGTGTGCAGTTTAATCAAGATGAGAGGATCTTTAAGGCTCTCCTGGTCAGCTAATGTGAGGAGTGAATTCAGATGAAAAATCAAAGATAATAAATTACATCTTCAAGAAACTCAGGTGTGAAGAGATGAAGGCTGAGAACTAGAGAGAATGTGGCATTATAGACTATATATTTTTATGATAGAAGAAGAGCATTTTATAATCTAAAAAAAAAGAGGAATAGGATACAGAAATGATGGGGATAACCATGGAAACAGTCTTCTTGCAAGAGTCAGAGTACTAGATTCAGAGTACATTATTAGAGTGGACAACAAGAGATTCTCTTCCACTGGCACCATAAGGACAGAGGAATCAACAAACATTTTTGTAGCACAGCCTACTAGCATAAAAATAAACAAAAGTTCATTGAAATTAATTTCTCCTAGAAAAGAGGCTTGACATCAGTGGGAACCTGCTTTTTTACAGCTTCATACTGAAGTGTTTTAAAGTTTTAATATCATTATCTTGTTAACAACTTACACTCATGATGTTATAATCACTGAAATGATGTTATAATCACTGTCACATTTTGAGCTGACCTCTTCATAGTTCAAAAACCGACTGATCATCTTTACTACATTATTTTGAGACGTTCAAGAAAAAGACCCACAAAGATAACCTTAGAAAATTACATGAACTCTCTTATTGCCCAATAGTGACCCTGCTATTTTTGGAGGAGTGACAAGCCGATAATAATCAATAGCTTGTGTACAGCAAAAGTGGGATTCTAAACTGAAGGTTAAATGCAATCTTCTTTCCAGTCTGCAAGAAAAATGATGCTATAATCTTGAGCTTTTATATGGATGACATAACGCTGGAAAACTTCATATGACCAAATAAAAATACACCTAAATATAAACGGGCTCTGGTAAATAAGCAAACCCCTAAATCATACACAAAATTCTATACACCATCTAGAGTAGTGGCTTTTACATTTTGTGGAGTCATGATACTCTGAGAGGGTTATGAAATCCATGGGCACATAAATTTTCTCTAGTATAGATGGACTTCATTGCCTTGCTCTCAGCTGGAAATGTTATCCTGGGATAAAACAGATAAAAGAGAGAGCACACATCATAACATTTGAGAAGGAATAGAAAAATATTAAAACAGCATATTCCCATAAATCAGAATGGCATTCAGGTAAAAAAAAATATTACTCTGTTCGTTATATTTCAATATCATCTAATTCTTTGGATTTGCTTTGGCAATATATTTCTGTGGAAAAGAGAATACTAAATTTATGCTCTAAGATCTGAAGAAAACTTTTAAAGTATCTTCATATGTGGATCAAATTGTTCTACTTTGACACAAAATGAACCCCAGTGGAAAATATTTGGTACTTCAAATGCTTGTCAGTAAATTAAAAGGTTTACAAACAAAAATTCATTACTAGTGTTAGGAGACATACATATGAAACTCTTTTCCTACAAAAATCACTAGAGAATCATGAACATCATAGCATTAATAAAAGGACATCCTTTAAAGAAATAAGAAAATTATGCTTAGAACTTTACATCTAATGTGAAAACTTAGACTAATTTCAAGTATTGCTTTGATCTTTAAATCAATATAATTAAGAAAAACTGTCATTTGACTTAACAAAAGTTGTTTTACTCTAGATTGTACAGATAAGCGAGGAAAGAAGAAGTACACAGCATTTAGTAGTTTTAAAATAAAATGGAAAGCAGGCTCGGCAATCCTCCAAGAAGACAGAACATTTAAGCCATGTAAGCAAAATGAAATCCAGCTTATTTTAGGAACATTAGCAAGACTTAGGTTATTTCTTATAAATGTCTCTGATAATCACAAGGAAACTTAAGTCATCTTTCCCAAATGGTACAAGATAATCCCTTTTAACCAATACCCTGCTGTTTGGAAACCCCCATTGCAATAACAAATTCCTGTAAAGGTTAAACTTCCTCATTTTCACTTTATAAGCCATCCAGTAACATCATGCCTGAGTTTCATACCAGTTTTGAGTTTGAAGTATCCTGGCTCTTGAATAGATTCTCACTAACTCAATAAAATACTCATATCAAGTAAAGCTCTCTGAATTTTCTTTTTAACAGTAGACAGCTAACAAAAATTCAAGACTCATGTCATTTGTTTTAAAGTTCTCAAGTTGATTCAAGTTTTCAATATGGTATTGGGGAGATGTCTAGAAAATAAGATTTTTCTTTTTTAATGAAGTGATTCAAGGAATATTAAGGCAAGGGGAGTATGGCACACAAAACAAGATGCATGACATCTTAACTTATGCCACATAAAAGGGAGAGTAAATGCTGAGAAGTGTTTCCTTTTATGTAGCAAGGGATAACGAGACTTCAAATCTACCTGTAACTGAAACCAAAGTTTATTGCAAATCAGAAAGTAATTTCAATTCCAGACCAGCTCTCAACCTCAGCAAGTGATGAAATATTGTAATTATTTAATACTCATTTCATTAGACCGCAGTGAATAAGTCTAGTGATTGATCCTCACAAATGAAATCTTTATCTCTAGAGAAGAAAAGAGCTATGGGAACATTGTATGACAATAATTACCACTGTGGTCTCCAGACTAATTATTTCAAACCTAAATAGCAATGTTAATAATCTATCTATTAGCTGCCAACTTATTAATTCACTATAAAAATGTATTTGCTATGGAACATAACCAGTAAATTTAATAGAAATGGATCTCCATTAATTGTTTCACTAAGGTGCACATTACCATCAATTCGCAATCAGCTTTTGTGGACAGCTATAATAATGCTGCCTGCTAGTCCTACTGAAGGATAAGTAGACAAGCAGCAATGCCAGCAATAAAAATCACCCACCATTGATATACTGAGGGGGAAATGACCATTACAGTGCAGCTTTTTGTTGCAATATTGACAATTTTTTGGTTCTTGCTGATGTGAAATGAAAATATACAGCAGCTGTATGCCCCACTAGCTTTAATGTAGTGAAATAAAAGATAGCAATCACACACATGAACGTATGTATAACAGAAAAATATATCTATCTCTATAAATCTGTGTTTTTTATATGTATGAATAAATAGGTATATATAAGGCAATCTCAAAAGTCAGACATATTTATAAGCTATAGATACTCTGAAAGTAAGATCCAAATACTGAAGCAGTATTTTAGGCTACGGGAAAACACTAGCCCTGATGACCAAGTTGTACAGCTGGAATGTGTCCATCCCTTTCTTCTGTCCTCCCCTCTCCCCTTTTTTTCCCTCTCCTTTCCTAACTGCTTTCTTTCAACACTTATCATGCACCATCTTGGTGGATGCACTGTTCAGGATCCTGGGATACATCTCATAAAAGGCACGGGGTGGCTATTGAATTCTACCTTCTAATGACTCCCTTGTAGAGAGGAAAGAGACCCTTGAAAAGTCCAAAATAAAATAAAAAACAATGCCTAAGGTTTAAGAAATATATATGATGCCAGATAAGGATAAGTGTTAGGAGTAAGATAAAGCACAGCAAGAGAACAGAGAGTAAAGTGCATGGGTTAGGAGAGGAAAACTTTAGTTGAATGACAAAGGAAGAGTTGGCCAAAGAGATGGCATTTTAGTAGGGATGTAAATCAAATGAAGAGCAAGTCACGTGATAATCTGGCAGAAAAACATGTCAAGATGAGGACATTCCAACTAAAATCCCTTTCTCAAGTGGGAACAACCTTGTTGTAAACACCTAGACAAAGGCCAGTGTGGCTTACCGGAGTGGTTGATAGCCTCAGGCCAAAAAATGAGTGTGGACAGATGTACACAGGGCTTGGGGGCCATGTACGAAATTTCGATTCTGCCCACTTACTATGGCTATTAGGCAGAGAATCACATGACAGGCAACAGTTGTTGTTATCAAACTGTAAGTTCAGAGACAAGTTTCAAATGGAGATAAAATCCTCATTCCATAAATCACATTTGAATAGAGACTTTAACAAGTATGGTATGCTTAAGTCCTTTTGATTACACATGAACACTATTACTTAACACACATACAGTGCCTTTCGGCCTATAAAATATTTCTATTACATCACCTAATTTCACACTCACAGCCTTTTAAATACACAAAGATATTTTAATCCTCATTTCACATATGAAACAATAAAGGCTTGAAAGTTTAAAACAAATTGACCACAGTCAAAATACTATTAAATTACTATTAAATACTATTAAAAGCAGTCCTGATTTTTCATATCAAAGCATACACAAGTATTTAGAAATGAGTCAACAGTGGTAAAATTTATGTCCACAACAGCCAAACTACGGAAAGAGCAGAGATGTTCATCAACAGATGAATGGATAAAAAAAGAGGTGGTGTGTATGTGTGTGTGTGTGTGTGTGTATAATATTACACAGCCATCAAAAAAAGAAATCTTGCCATTTGCAACAAGGTGGGTGGAAGTAGGGGGTATTATGCTAAGCAAAATAAGCCAATAAGAGGAAGACAATTATCATATGATCTCACTGATATGCAGAATTTACGAAAAAGGCAGAGGATCAGAGGGGAAGAGAGGAAAAATGAAACAAAACGAGGCCAGAGAGGGAGACAAGCCATGAGAGATTCTCAATCTTAGGAAACAAATTGAGGGTTGCTGGAGGGGAGGAGGTTGGAGAGATGGGGTAGCTGGGTGATGGGCACTGGGGAGGGTATATGTTGGGCTGAGCAGTGGGTGCTGTGTAAGACTGATGAATCACAGACCTGTACCCCTGAAACAAACATCATATGTTAATTTAAAAATTAGGGGCACCTGGGTGGCTCAGTCGTTAAGCGTCTGCCTTCAGCTCAGGTCATGATCCCAGCATTCTGGGATCGAGCCCTGCATTGGGCTCCCTGCTCAGCAGGAAGCCTGCTTCTCCCTCTCTCACTCCCCCTGCTTGTGTTCCCTCTCTCGCTGCCTCTCTGTCAAATAAATAAATAAAATCATTTAAAAAATTAATTAAAAAATATGAATAGGACATGGTATATCAAAAATGAGCAAAACAACTTCTTTCAACCCCATCTCAGTTAATATTCTCCATCATTTAACCTGCCTTATTGACTGGGATGCCCACTGGGAAAGCCTTTCTCAGGCAGACCTCTTACCTTTCATCAAAAATCAGAGATTGGGAATATGTGTCAAACTCCCTAGGGGCTTTTCCTCATAGCAGTATCTAACTCCCCTTGGTGAGGCACTAATGTGATTCATTATTGCACTGTTATCTTTTAAAAAGAAAGTAACAATCCCACTCCCTAATTTAGACATATGACAACTGCTAAACTTTAAAAAGAAACTGAGGCTGTTTAATCCCTCCTTGCTTACTTTACTATGACTGGGAGCCAGTGTAAAGATCATTAATATTAGGAAAATCCTATTTTGTGAAAGTATTTTGCAAGCTGCATTTACCTCTCTCTACTTTTACAATACCAGCTCACATGAAGGTTAAAAATATGTCATAGACATATTCTGTTTATTAACTATGAAAGTGCAAAAATTAAAAAGAGGATTCATGCCCAGTCACAACAGTAAGTTAGAATGACCTCGAAGTAATTATATGTGTGTACTATATAGGTACCTTTGGAACAGGTTCAATTCTTGATCTCATCAATAAGTACATTCAGGTTTGTGGGAACAAGTTTTTTGTTCATTTGTTTGTTTGGCTCAATCTCTTACTCTCTCCTTTTTGCATGAGGACACCGGAACTCTCTGTTTATGAGAGGTCTTTCTTTTTCAGTGAAAAGGTTATAATATCCTTTCTCTGGAATATTATGAGAGAGTAGACTTCATCATAAACTGATAGGTGTGCAAGTCTAAAGCACTTATAAAATTTTGTTTTAATGTCTAAAAGATTTTTTAAAAGTTTGAACAAACATCACGTGTTCAACTACTCTTTTTTTTTTAAAGTAGGCTCCAAGCCCAGCGTAGAGCCCAATGCAGGGCTTGAACTCATGGCTCTGAGATCAAGACCTGAGCTGAGATCAAGAGTCATAGGCTTAAAAAACTAAGCTACCCAGGTGTCCCTCTATTTTAGGTATTGGATAATTTTATTAGGTTTCCCCTTAAGCAAAATGAGCCATCAAAAAGGCATGACTATCTTTACAGGTTAGCCAAGGAAAAATACACATGGCATAAAAGCTACACCACCACCCGAAAATCTCCAGACAAAATCCACAGATACTATGTAGAGGTTTCACTGTTCCTGTGGATCACTTTCATTACATTCAAGAGAAAGCTATGGTCCATTGCTTTTGTTTTTATTCCTCTAGAACTCTTAAATTAGGTGCTACGGGTTTTTTCCCCAGCTTTATTAGGTATAATTGACAAATAATTTAGAAGTACAAACATGATGATTTAACATTTGTATACATTTTTAAATGATTACCACAATCAAGCTAATTAACACATCCCTCATCTCACATAGTTACTGTGTGTGTGGTAAGAGTACTCTGCATTTATTCCCTTACCAAACTTCAATTATATAATGCAGTATTAATTATAGTCATCATGCTATACCTAAGATACTCGGAACTAGCTCATCACATAAATGAAAGTTTGTACACTTTGACCAGTATCTCCCCATCTACCCCCCCACCCCAACCCCTGGCAACCTAAATTCTACTTTCTGTTTCTCTGAGTTAGATTTTTTTTTAAATATTTATTTATTTAAGAGAGAGAGAGAGAGAGGGTGAGCAGGGGGAGGGACAGATGGAGAGGGAGACAAGCAGACTCTCCACTGAACGGGCAGCCTGGACTTGGGGCTTGATTCCAGGACCCTGAGATCGTGACCTGAGCCAAACTCAAAAGTCAGACATTTAACTAACTGAACCACCTAGGTGCCCCAAGTTTGACTTTTTTTTTTTTTACATTCCACATAAGTGAGATCATACAGTATTTGTTTTTCTCTATCTGCTTTACTTCACTTAACATAATGGCCTCCAGGTTCATCCATATTGCTGAAAATGGCATGATTTCTTTTTTAAAGACTGAATAATATTAATATATACATTTCATGTATTTCATCCATTCATCCATCAATGAACATTTACATTGTTTTCATATCTTGGGTATTATGAATGATGCTGCAATGAACATGGGAGCACAGATATCTCTTCAGGATAATGATTTCATTTATTTTGGATATATACCCAGAAGTGGGCTTGCTCGATCATATGGTAGTTCCAGGTATAATTTTTGGAGAAAACTCCATTACTCTTTTCCATGACTGCACCAATTTACATTCCCACCAACAGTGCACAATCGTTCCCTTTTCTCCACATCCTTGACAACACTTGTCGTCTCTGGTCTTTTTGATAAATACCAACATAGCAGATGTGAAGTAATCTCACTATAATCTTAATTTGCTTTTATATGATAATTTGTGACAGTTAACACTTTTCATATGCCCATGGGCAGTGTGACTTCTTTGGAAAAATGCCTATTCATGTTCTCTGACTACTTTTTCATTGGATTATTTGTTTTTGCTGCTATTCAGTTACAGGAGTTCCTTATATTTTTTGAATATTAACCACTTCTCAGACACAGGGTTTGCAAATCCTGTCTTCATTCCAGAGGGTGCCTCTTCATTTTGTTCATTGTTGCTTTTCTGTACAGAAGTTTTCAGTTTGATGTACTCCCACTTATTTTCGCTTTTGATGCTTATGTTTTTTGGTGTCCTATCCAAAAAATCATTCCCAAGACAAAAGTCCAGAAGCTTTATTTTTTTTTCCCCTATGAGTTTTATACCTTTAGGTCTTATGTTTAAGTTTTTAATCCAATTCAAGTTCATTTCTGTGAGTGAAGTAAGATGGAGGTCTAATTTCATCCATGTATGAATATCCAATTCTATAAATACCACTTAATCAAGAAACTCTTCTTTCCCCCATTGTGTATTCTTGGTGCACTTATGAAAGATTATTTGAACCATACATGTATGAGTTTATTTCTAAGCTTCCAGTTCTGTTTGGTCTCTATATGTCTGTTTTTCTGCTAGAACCATATTACTTTATTATAATTTTGTAATATAATTTTGAAATCAGTAGCCTGATGCCTCTAGCTTTGTTCTTTCACAAGATTGTTTTGGCTACTCATAGTCTTTTGTGGTTACATACCAATTTTAGGATTGATTTCCTATTTCTGCAAAAAATGCCACTGGAATTTTGATAGTGACTATATTGCTTCTGTAGGTCATTTTGGATACTGTGGACATTTTTATGATATTAATTCTTCTAATCCATGAATGTGAGATAAATTTCCATTTATTTGTGTCTTCTTCAATTTCTTTCATCATTGTATTATAGTTTACAGTGTACAGATATTTTACCTCCTTGTTTAAATTTATTTCTAAGTATTTCATTCTTTTGATGCTATTATAAATGGGATTATTTCTTTTTCAAATAGTCCGCAGTTAGTGTATAGAAATGCAACTGATTTTTGTAGGCTGCAACTTCACCGAATTCATTCATTGGTATGAACAGTTTTTTTCATAGGATCTTAGGGTTTTCTATATATAAGATGTCATCTGGAAACAGAGACAATTTTCCTTCTTCATTTCAGAATTGGATGCTTTTTTTTTTTCCTTTTTGTGGTGTAACTGTTCTGCCTAAGACTTCTGGTATTTCGTTGAATAGAAGTGTTGAGTGTGGGCACCCCTTGTCTTGTTCCTGATCTTAAAGAAAAAGCATGAGTGTGATTATTACCAGTGGTCTTATATCACATATGCTCTTTATTATTTTGAGGTACATTCCTTCTATACCTAATTTGTTGAGAGTTTTATGTTGAATATTGAATTTTGTCAAATGCTTTTCTTGCATCTATTGAAGTGATCATATAATTTCCATCCTTCATTCTCTTAACAGAGTATATCCCTTTCTTGATATATGTATGATGAACCTTGCATTTCAGAAATAAGTACCATTTGATGATGGTGTATTTTCCTTTTAATGTGCCATTTAACTTTGTTAGATTTTTTTTTCCTTAAAATTTTTGCATCTGTGTTTATCCAAGACATTAGCTTGGATTTTTTTTTTTCTTCTTCTTGCAGTGCCCTTACCTGGCTTTGGTATGAGGGTAATCCTGGACTCATAAGATGAATGTGGAGTGTTCCCTCTGGGTTTTTTTGTTTGTTTGTTTTCCTGTGGGTTTTTTTTGTTTGTTTGTTTTTTGTTTTTAAAGAGTCTGAGAAAGATTGGCAATGCTTCTTTAAATGTTTGGTAGAATTTACCTGGTCCTGGACTTGTGTTGGGAGGTTTTTGGTTACTGATTCAATCACCTTACTCTTTATTGGTTTGTTCAGATTTTCTGTTTCTTCATGATTCAGTCTTGGTATGTTTTGGTTTTTTGAAAAAAATTGTGATTTCTTCTTGGTTATACAATTTTTTGGCACATAATCTTTGAAAGTAGTCTCTTAAGATCCTTCGAATTTCTTTAGTATCAGTTGTAACATCTCCTCTTTAATTTATAGTTAAATGTACTTAAGTCTTTTTTCTTAGTCTAGCAAAAGTTTTTAATTTTTAAAAATCATTCAAAAAACCAACTGTTGGTTTTGTTGATATTTTTTCTAACATTTATTTCATTTATCTCTGCAAGAATCTTTCTTATTTCCTTCCTTGTTCTAACTTTGGGCTTAGGTTGTCTTTCTTTTTATAGTTCCTTGAGGTGTAAAGTTAGGTTGAGATTCTTTTTTCTCAATGTGGAAATTTATTACTACAAACCTCCTTCTTAGAACTGCTTTTGTGTGGTATCAGCAAGATGGCTGTATAGAACTTTCAAGCACTCAGTCCCTCCCAGAAATATCATTTGAGTAACTACCCCAAAACAAAAATACCTTCACAGGAGTTAAGGCTTCCAGGCAAGGGTTGACAGTACTTGGGTGAAGAACAGAAATAAAAAAGACACTTTGAAGAGGATAGAAAACATAGTTTCGCATTACCCCGTCACATCTCCCCAAGCCTGGGCAGGCCAGTGTGGAAGGAGGCATTACTTCCCAATGGGGGAGGAAAAATGAAGTGAGCCCCTAAATTCACCACAGACCCCAGCACTGGCCCTCATTTGTACCAGGCTGTCTCCAATGTCCTTGTCTCCTGGCCTACCCCAGTGCTGGTCTAGCCCCCCAAAACCCTGATTACAGAGGCTCTAGCTCTACTCCAGCACCAAACCTACCTCTGTGACCCCAGGCAGACCCCTGGAGACCCAGGCAGCTAGGCGACCCCAACAGCTGACCTCCAAAAACATAGCATCTAGACTGGCTCTCAGGAAACCAGGCTCCTGGCCTGTTCCAGTGACAGACCAGTTCCCATAGACTGAGGCTTCTGGCCTGCCCCAGGACTAGACAAGTCCCTTAAGTCTCTGACTCCAGAAAGGCTCCCACAGACCCAAGCTCCTGTAGCATACCAGCATCAGGCTGGACCCAGAGGGACAATGCCCAGGATGTGAGGACTTAAGCATTTGCTGACCCAGGTACCAGTCCTGTCTGCCCAAGGACTCCCTTAAGTGGCTAGCTTAAAATAGACTGTTATATCTAGAATAGGTATCATATAAGCCTCATGGTAACTACCAGGCAAAAATCTATGATAGATACACAAAATCTAAAGAGGATCAAAGAGTAACCATATGGAGAGTTATCAATTCACCAAAAAAGGCAGCAAGAAAGAAAAAAACAAGGGAACTACAAAACAGCCAAAACTCAACATGAAGGCATTAATAAGTCCTCAGCTATCAATAATGACTTTAAATGTAAATACATTAAATACTCCAATGAAAAGACCCAGCGTGGCTAAATGGATTAAAAAACAAGACTAAACAATATGCTGCCTGCAAGAGACTCACTTTATAGTTAAGGAAACATATACGCTGAAAGTAGAGAGATGGAAAAAGATACTCCACACAAATGGAAACCAGAAGACAGAAGAGGTAACTTTTATTTTTGTATCAGACGAAATAGACTAAGTCAAAAACTGTAAAAAGAGACAAAGAAACTCATTATACAATAACAAAAGGATCAATCCAGGAAAAGAATGTAACAATTGTACATACATATGCACCCACATCAGAGACCTAAATTTATTAAGCAAATACAGATCTGAAAGGAGAAAGAGACAAGAATACAGTAATAGGAGGAGAGTGCAATTCCCACTTACAGCAATGGATAGATAATCCCAACAGAATATCAATATGGAGACACTGAACTTGAACACTTTAGACCAAAGGAACTAACACACACACATATATATAACATTCTATCCAATACCACCAGAATACACATTCTTCTCAAACGCACACAGAACATTATCAAGGATAGATCTATGCTAGATCACAAAGCAAGTCTTAGTAAATTTTAAAAGGTTTAAATTATATCAAGTGTCTTTCTCAACCACAATGATATGAAACAAGAAGCCAATAACAGGAGAAAAACTGTTCTCTGTAGTTAATAGTCTCTTATAGTTTGCCTTCCCCCACCTTCTTTTATCCTTCCACAAGATTTTCTTTAGGCTGTATGTAAAATATTTATGTCACTATTGAGACATTTGGTAAAATAATCATGCTAAATTATTTGTTTCTTTGGAAACTTTTCTAAAAATTTTTGTCAGACAGCATTCAAGAGGGTGACATAAAGACCCATAACTCATTTCTTCCCAGGACATACCAAATCTATACCTACATACAGAGAAATTTCCTCTGAAGAACAACAGTAGCCTGATTAAACAGTTTCTACACAAAAAAGGACAGAGGAACCAAAGAGAGAATAGCAGGTGAGATGGAGACAGGGTAGTAACAGGGACTCCATGCCACAAGCTACAAACAGCAGTAGGGAGGGATATCACTGAGGGACTCAAGTTCAGATTTGCCCACCCTGGGGCATAGAAAACACACACACACACACACACACACACAATGCATGCAGTTTAAAGGTCAAACAGACTATAAGTGAAGGAAATCCATTTACTAAGCCTCGATAATCCAGCAAACAGGATGTAGTAACTTTTGAAACTCTCCCTGGTCAGAGATGCTGGAGAGCACCACTGTGAATGTTCTCTCACCACTGTGATAATGCAAAAGGGTGCTTTAGCCAGCCTGCTACCTCACTGAGCCTGGGGCTCCTTAACCGTACCGATTCCAGCGGTCACAAAATGGCCTTCCACCCTTGCCCATCCAAGCTCCAGATGTCTCACAAAGACAGTATCAGGGCAGTTCACAAGGACACCCCAGTACTGTACCCACCACAGTTCTAGCCATCTCACCAAGAATGTCTGAGCATGAGCCACCCAGGGAGGCCCCAGCCCAAGTCCACCTCAGCTCCAGCCATCCTTCCATGGAGGCCCTGGCACAGAGCACCCCAGAAACCCAGTCCCACATCCATTTCAGTTCCAGTTGTGCTGAAAGTGTACCCTCTGCATGGAGTGCCCCAGGGGCCCTCAGACCACACCTCTTTAGCTCCAGCCATCCCACCAGGGCTGTTGTAGTGTGGAGCACCAAAGAGTGCCTGGGAAGACACATGCTACAGCTCCAACTGTCCAGCCAGGGAGATTCCCATGCTGGCAACCCAGGACCACCCAGAATTTGCCCATCCCAGTTCCAGCAGTCCCACCAGGGTAACGAAAGAGTGCCCCAGAAACCAGCCTATGGCTACTATAGCTTCAGCCAGCCAGCCAAAGTCACTGGGCACATGCAGTATACAGAGGGAACATTCCTGAACAAAGCCATTCTATCAAGCCTGGGGAGGTAGATGTTTTACTGAATTCATAGAAAAAAATACAATCAAATGTAATGAACAGAGTAATAGGCTTCAAACAAAAGAACAAGACAGAACTTCAGAAAAAGAACTAAATGAAATGGAGATAAGCAATTTATGTGACAAAGAGTTCAGAGTAATAGTAAGATGTTCACCAGATTTGAGGGAAGAGTAGATGAATTTGGTTAGAACTTCAGCAAAGATATAGAATACATCTATAAATAAATAATCAAAGTTAAAGAAGACAACAAATGCAATGAAAAATATACAAGAGGGAATCAAAAGCAGATTAGAGGATGCAGAATAATAAGTCAAAAGCTGGAAAACAGGGTAATGGAAAGTACCCAAGCTGAATGGCAAAAAGAGGGGAAAAAATTAGGATAGGTTAAGGGACCTCTGTCACAATTTAAGCATACTAACATTCACATTTCTCTGAAGAAAAAAAATAGAGAGAGGGAACGAAAACTTAAAGAAATAATAGCAAAAACCTCCCTAACCTGAAAGAAGAAATAGACATCCAGGTCCAGGAAGAACAGAAAGCCCCAAACAAAATAAATCCAAGGACACATAATCATTAAAATGACAAAAATTAAAGACAGAATCTGATAATCAGCAAGAGAAAAGCAACTACTTATGCACAATGGAAATTCCTTAAGATGACAAGCTGATTTCTCAGAAGAAATTATGCAGACCAGAAAGGCATGGAATATATTCAAAGTGATGAAAGGAAAACTGTACAACCAGAAATACTCTACCCAGAAACATTATCATTCAGAATTGGAAGCAATGTAAAGAATCTCTCAGACAAAAGTTAAAGGAGTTATCACTGTTAAATTAACCTTACAAGATATGTTAATGGGACTTATTTATGCAGAAAAGTCCATACTAGAAGAAAAGTCCATAACTAGAAGGAAATTATGAAAAAGAAAACATTTCACTGGTAAAGGCAAACATATTACAAAGGCAGTATATCAATTATTATAAAGTTAGCATAAAGGTTAAGACAAAAGTAGTAAGATCAATTATATCTAAAAAATTACTTAAGGTATTCATAAAAAGATATAAAATATGACATCATAAAATACAGAGAACAAATTGATAGTGCCAGAGGGGTGGGGATGGAGAGATGGGCAAAATGGGTGAAGGGGAGTGGGAGATACACAATTCCAGTTATGGAATAAATAAGTCACAAGAATAAAATGCATCACATAGGGAATATAGTCAATGATATTATAATAGCACTGTATGGTGACAGATGGTAACTCTACTTGTCGTGAGCCTAGCATAATGTATAAAGTTGAATCACTATGCTGTATATTGGAAACTAATGCAACATTGTGTGTCAACTACTCTCAAAAAAAAAAATATGACATCATATCTGCAAAATGTGGAGTGGGGAAAAGATACAGTGCTTCCAGAATGTGTTTGAACTTAAATGACCATCTACTTAAGAGAGACTGCTATATAATTAGGATGTTATGTATGAACCTCATGGTAGCCACAAACAAAAACCTATAATAGATACACAAAAAGAGAAAAGAATCCAAGAATACTAAAGAAAATTATTAGTCACAAGAGAAAACAAGAGAAAAAGGAACAGACAACAACAACCAGAAAACAATTAACAAAATGGCAATAAATACATACCTATCAATAATTCCTTTTTGTGTAAATGAACTAATGCTCCAAACAAAAAAATGACACCCACTTTAAGCCTTTAAAAGACTTACTTCAGACCTAAAGACATGTAGACCACATATAAAGAGCTGGAAAAAAAAATTCCCTGAAAATAAAAGAAAAAAATGCTTCAGCACCAATACTTACATTAGACAAAGCAGACTAAGACAAAATAGGTTGTAATAGGGGACAAAGAAGGGCACTACATAATGATAAAGGAATCAATCCAACAAGAAGACAGAACAATTATAAATATCTGTAATATCTATAAACCCAACATGGTTTAAATATATAAAGCAAGTATTAGCAAACAAAGGGAGAAACTGACAATAATACAATAATAGGGGACTTTAACACCCCCACTTGCATCAATGCATAAGTCATCCAGACAGAAACTCAAGAAAACATTGGCTTTGAATGACACATTAGACCAGACTGATTTAACATACTTACAGAACATTCCACCCCCAAAAAAGCAGAATCCCACATTTTTTCTAAGTATACATGGAACATTCTCCAATACAGATTACATGTTGGCCCACGAAAATCAGTCTCAATATATTTAAGATTGAAATCTTATCAAGAATTTTATCCAAACACAGTGGTACAAAATTAGAAATCAATTATAAGGTGAAAAAACCCTAAAAAATACAGACGTTTGAGCACTAAACAGTACACTACTAAAAAAACCAAGGGGTTAAAAAGAAATCAAAAAAGAAAAATTGGAGACAAATGAAAATGGTAGCACAGTTCAAAATCTTTGAAATACAACAAAAGCAGTTCTAAAAGGAAAGTTTATAGTAATATAGGCCTATCTCAAGAAACAAACAAAAAAATCTCAATCAAACCTCATACCTGAAGGAACTAGAAAAAAAGAAAAGAACAAAGTCCAAAGTCAGTGCAAGGATGAAAATAATAAAGATCAGAGCAGAAATAAATGAAATAAAGACAGAAACAAAACTGAAAAGATCAATCTAAAAGATGGTTCCTTGAAAAGAAACAAACTGATAAACCTTTAGCCAGATTCATCATAAAAAGGAGAGGGTTCAGCTACGTAAAATCAGACATGAAAGAAGAGAAGTTACATAGGACATCACAGAACTACAGAGGATTATGAGAAAACTATGAAATAGTGTATGTCAACAAAGCAGGCAAGATAGAAGAAATGGAATAGAAATATACAATATTTAAGACTGAATCAGGAAGAAATAGAAAATGTGAATAGAATGATTACTAATAACAAAATTGTATAGGTAATCAAAAAATTCCCAAATGTAAGTCCAAGACCTGATGGCTTCACAGATTAATTCCACTAAACGTTTAAAGAGTTAATACTTATTATCCTCAGATTATTCCAAAAAAATAGAAAATGAAGTGATGCTACCAAATTCATTCTACAAGGCCAACATTACCCTGATACAAAAACTAGACAAAGACACTATAAAAAGAAGAAAGTTACAGGCCATAATTCCTAATGAACATAGATGCAAAAATCCTCAACAAAATATTAGCAAACTAAACTCAGTAATATATTAAAAGGATAATTCACCATAATCAAGTGGGATTTATTGTAGGGATGCAAGGATGGTTCAATATCCACAAATCAATGTGATAAAGCACATTAACATATTGAAAGATAAAAATCATATAATCATCTTAATAGATATAGAAATTGCATCTGATAAAATTCAATATTTATTCATGATAAAAACTCTCGAGATTTAGAGGGAACATCTCAACATAATAAATGTCATATGTGACAAACCTACAGCTAACATCATACTCAATGGTAAAAAGCTAAAACTTTTCCTCTAAGATCAAGAAAAGACAAAGGTATCTATACTGACCACTTTTATTCAGCACAGTACTACAAGTCCTAGCCATAGCCATCAGACAAGAAAAAGAAATAAAAGACATTCATTTTGGTAAGAAAGAAGTAAAACTGTCACTATTTGCAGAGGGCATGAAAGTATATATAGAAAAACTTAAAGACTTTACCAAAAACATCATTAGCGGTAATAAATGAATTCAGTAAAGTTTCAGGGTATAAGATTAACAGAAATCAGTTGCACTTTCATACACTAACAACAAAGTAGCAAAAAGGGGAATCAGGACAATAAATTCATTTACAATTATTTCAAAAAAAAATACCCAGGAAGAAATTAAAGAAGATGAAGGAACTGTACTCTGAAAACTGTAGGACATTGATGAAAGAAATTGAAGATGCCACAAATAAATGGAAAGATACACCACGCTCACATATTAGAAAAGTTAATATTGTTAAATTTTTAATACCAAGCAAAGTAATCTACAGATTCAAAGCAATCCCTGTCAAAATACCAATGGCAGTTTTCACATAAGTAAAACAATCCTAAAATTTGTTTGAAATCAAATACCCTGAAACAGCTTAAGCAGTCTTGAGGAAAAAAAACTGGAGGTATCACAATCTTAGATTTCAAACTATACTACAAAACTATAGCAATCAGAACAGTATGGCATTTGCAGAAAAATAAATACATAGATAAATGGAACAGAATAGAGCACAGAAATAAATTCATGCTTATAGTCAGTTAATCTATGACAAAGAAGGCAAGAATATGCAATAGAGAAAAGACAGTCTTTTCAACAAATAGTGCTAGGAAAACTGGACAGCTCTATGCAAAAGAGTGAAACTGGATCACATTTTCACACCAGACACAGAATAAATTAAAAATGGGTTAAAGATCTAAATGTTAGACCTGAAACCATAAAATTCCAGAGAGAATACATAGGCAATAATCTCTTGGACATCGGACTTAGCAATATTTTTCTGGATCTGTCTCCTCAGGCAAGAGAAACAAAAGCATAAATAACAACTAAGAGTCATCAAACTAAAAAGCTTTTGCACAGCAAAAGAAGCCACCAACAAAACTAAAAGGTGACCTACTGAATGGGAAAAGATAATTGCACATCATATATTTGATAAAGGCCTTATGTTCAAAATATTTTTAAAAACTCAGTACCAATTCCCCCCCAGATAATCCAATTAAAAATGGAAAGATGACTTGAATAAACATGTTTCCAAAAAAGATATCCAGATGGCTAACACACACAAAAAAGATGCTCAGCATCTCTTATCATCGGGGAAATACAAATCAAAACCACAACGAGATATCGCCTCACACCAGTCAGAATGGTGAGTATCAAAAAGACCAGAAATAACAAATGTTGGCAAGGTTGTGGAAGAAAATAAACTCTTGTCTATTATTGGTGGAAATGCAAATTGGTAGAGTCACTATGGAAAACAGTATGGAAGTTCCTCAAAAAATTAAAAATAGAAATAGACAACCCAGTAATTCCACTTTGGCTATTTACATGAAGAAAATGAAAACACTAATTGTAAAGATACATGCACCCCTATGTTTATTCTAGCATTATTTACAATAGCTAACATATAGAAGTGTCCACTGATAGATAAGTGGATAAAGACAATGTGTACACACATACACAATGGAATATTAGCCACGAAAAAGAATGAAATCTTGCCATGCATGACAACACGGATGTACCTAGAGGGTATTACGCATAGTGAAATTAGACAGTAAAAAACAAGTATTATATGATTTTACTTATATGTATTACCAAAAAAAAAAAAAAGTAAAGAAAAGAAAAGAAAAGAAAGAGCCACAAAGAGACTCATAAAAACAGAAAACTAGCAGGTACCAGAGGGGAGGGATGTGGGAGATGGGTGAAACAGGTGAAGGGACAAGTTACACATTTCCAGCTGTAAAATAAATAAATCGCAGGCATGAAAAGCACACCATAGAGAATAAATTCATTAATATTATAATTACTTTGTACAGTGACATATGGTTACTACACTTATGGTGAGCATTTTGCAATAAAAATAGTGGTTATCACCATATTGTACCCCTGAAACTAATATAGTACTGTATATCATCTATACTTCAAAAAACTGGAAAATAAAAATAAATGTTTGTCATACACACAACACACTTTTAAGGGCAGTAAGAGAAGAATCATTATTTTATATACTGTCACGGGCATGCTTCATAGAAAACAGTACCTATACAAACTCTGTAGTGCACTATTTTGGATCAAAAAAAAAAAAGAAAAAGAAAAATGTTCTAAAGGAGAGATGACTTCAGGCACAGCAAAGAAATGAGGTAGAAGACATTACGAAATTTCCTTTGGGAACTACTGATTCCCTCATGTTCTTCTGAAGTGGCTCATATACAAAGATTTGAGGAGGGCATTGGGCTGAAGCAAAGACTAGTATCAGACCACCAAAGCAGAAATGCCCTGTGAATGCACATGAAATCAGTGGGATGACCCAAAATAATCCTAGAAGAAGATAACATGAACAGATCAAAAAAGGAAAAAACAAAACAAAAAACAGGTATGGAAAAATTAGTTCCAAAAGAACTCCCAGACTAGCTTTTGAGCTCCATACATAGTCAGTTCTGCTATAACACTTGTTTTAGTTAGTCAAATTGTCCAAGACCATAGCACAGCAACAATTTGCATTTGCTTAAATGTGATTCCATCAGCAAGAAACACTGGGCAACAGCAGAAAACTGCACCTAGTTGAACAGAGGTGCATAGGAATACAACACACACCACCACCACCACCTCAGTGTGTATTATGAGCCATGCCCATTCACACATGGTGTTCCAGCTTGCTCTCTTTGTCAGTCAACCTTCCTTCCACCATTTCAAAATAACTCAGAGCTGCGACGTTTCCAGCTCCCATAACACAAGCAAACTTCAGGTCTTTTTAAAAAATGTAAAATGCTACACTGATTGTAGTGTATGTGTCTGTGTGTGTGTGTGTATATATATATACACACACACATATATATGTGTGTGTGTTTAAATATATATGTATATATTTAAACATTTAACATGTGTGAAAGTATGCCTCGGTTTTTTTTTAGGTTCCATTTTTGGCGTGTATGCCACTGACCAAGTCTTTGAGGTTTGTGTTCATATCCCCAGTTTCCCCAAAATCCCTACAGCGCTTGACTACATCATTTTGCCTAGCAGGTGACCATATGACCAGAGCATATGGTCATGTTATATTAGGACTGAACTGAAAAATGGCAAATTCAATGCTACATAAGCCATTCAAGAAAAATTCACTCATCTATACTTATGCAGTACATATTATGTAAGAACATGGTAAGTTAAGCAACCATTTCATCTAGCTAATATAGTCCATATGACCAGCCAATGTGATTTTGATACAAAAATTATCTAGGAGGAAAGCACAGGGTTTTTATTATTTTTACCTAAAGGTGTCTCTTTTGGGTAATGACAAATGTGATTTTTTAAAGCCTATTTTTCAATATACTTTTAAAGTTTTTAAATTGTGTTATATATGGTCAAGTTGAGATTTTTTAAGAACCTCATTTTTAACTTGTATTAAGTTTGTTTTTTGAAAAAGTCAAACTGCAAGCACCTGCCAATAAGGTAATAAAAACACATAATAAAACCACAGATCAAACCAATGACCTGTAAATCTGAATTTCATAATGCTAAACAAAATACCAGCAAATAAAAATTAAATAGAAATTTAATTTCTATTTCATTTATTAAAATTTAAAAGTAAAATAGCTCTTCATCATAGTCATGTCAGATTATTATAGTAATACACTAATATTTTAGCCTTAGGTATCAAGATCATAAGTATAATTATGTGAACAAGAAAATGAAAAGTAAGAGTTTGACTCAAATGCTTTTGATAAAGTCCAATACTATTCCTTATTTAAAAAAAAACTATTAAAGAGAATCATTGTTCAAATCAATCTTACACTTAATTTAAAAATATTAGAAATTCCCTGCTAAAGGTGGGAGCACATTTCACAGTATGAATTAAAAATTCATTCTGCAAGTCCTAAAATACATGAATGATAATGCAAACATAATAATTATTTGTAGAAATTAAGTATATTTCAAAAATATTCAGTTAAAAAGTAAAAGCAGAAAAGAACCAACTAAAAAATATTTATATAATTAGTAAGTTTGCTAAATGCCTGCCTGCTTTCAAGTACCAAAGTAACAGATTATTTAATGGATAAGAAAATCATTAACCACACTATTAACAGTAGTAACCAAAGAAAAGCAAATAATAGCTAGCTTGGAATATGCTTTTAAATAGATAAACCATACATCTTTGTGGAAATGCAAGTAGAAAACCTAATTAAAAAGGGACCAAAAAAATACCCTGTCATTGAATGAGAACAAACTGTAAAAATGTTTATTTTTCTGAAAATAACACTCCGGTAGGGCTGGGGATTTAAAATAAATCCAGTGAAATTATAGAGATGTTCAACCAGAAAAGTTAACATAAATAGCCAAGAATATTCTTTAAGAATTAATGACAAAGGATTTGTATTATCACATTTAAATTTTAAAACTGCAAAATTACAGTAGTGCAGTAGCATGCAAGCATATCAATACAAACAGAAGGCAAGATATAACTTTGAAAGTTTTTAAAAATATAACATGTAATAAACCACCAAGTCAATAAAAAAGTAGGCTGTTTAGTAAACACTGACAGGGAAATAAAAAGTGGTTAGGAAAAGAATCGATTTAGGTATTCAACTCTCACAGCACCCTACAATAAAGTCCAGAAGGATTAAAGTCTAATTTAAATCATAGTTATTAAAAGAATAAAACACTGGGGGGGGAAAAAAGGCTAGAAAGAAGTATCCAAGGAACAGTTATGTGTCTGTTCCTTCAGTAAAAGATAGGTTTTTTTAAGGTACATAAATCACAAAAATTTGCCATATTCAAAAAATTAGCAAAACAGATGACTGAGACATCACTGAGTGATGAAAGGCCATTTAAGCAGATTTTTATAAACAACATTAAGATCACAAAAGATAAATGGATCGGGCATTGACCAGTTTATAAAAAGATAAATATAATGAATACAGAATATACAAAACCTTACTACTAAAGAATGTATACAGAGAGCAAAACAATCAAAACCAGATTTTATTTACTAAATTTGCAAATACTTTTAAATGTTTAATATTGAATACTGGTGATGTTGTAATAAGACATACCCTCTCCTATTCTGCTAAGGGGCACTGCATTATTTTACAACAGCAACCAAAATCAAGTACCACAGCCTGGTGGCTTAAGTTACAGAAATGTATTTTCTCACAGCTTTAGAGACGAGAAATCTGAAATCAAGGTGTGAGTAGGGTTCATTTCTTTTAAGGCCTCTTTCTTTGGCTTATAAAGGCCTTCTTTTTCCTGCACCTTCATATGGTCTTCCCTCTGTGTCTGTGTCCTAATTTCTTTTTCTTATGAAGACACCATATTGGATCAGGACTTCATTTTACTTTACAGTAAAGGCCCTGTCTCCAAATACAGTCACACTATGAGGTACTTGGGGTTAAGACTTCAACACAGGATTTGGGAGCTGGAGGCCCAATTCAGCCCATAAACTTACCAGACTAAACATTATGCTGACCAAGGAAGACTATTCAAGGCTATTACAATGGGGGACAGTGACCAGAGTCCAGCATGAAGTCAACTCCACTGAAACCAAGGACTGAAGAGTTTTAAGACCTGAGGGGGTCCCGGAGAGGTAGGAGGATCTTAGGCCTCCCACGTTTGCTAACTGGCTTTATCAGAAAATATTTACCTTCCCTTATCTTCAAGACAGGAGAGAAGGGCCCCATTTTCCTTGATGATTACATTTCAAAGGTATGGCTCTCAAGTTCTTGAAAAAGACCTCCCTGGGTAATAATAGTGTCAGGAGGACTTTTAAAAAGGTTTACATCTCAAAGGACAGAGAAAGAATGGTTAGTAGTTTTCTAAAGTAAATGCTCGAAGAAAAGGAAATTTAATGGCCTAGAGTGGTGAAGAAGGCCTCTGAAGTTTAATCAACCTGAGGGAAATGTTAGCAATTGATTATGATATTTACGAGAACATATGATCTAACTACTACCAATAAGGTTTGCTAGAAATTTTATCATGTAAAAAATACACACAATTTACTTTTCAAGAAAAAAAATACAAAGTTGTGCAGCATGATCCGATCTGCAAAATATTTTCCGTGTATATATATGTGCACATGCACACACACACAGAATCAGTGATCAGATAGATTTGAAGAAACCTTACTAAAAATATTCACAGTAGGCATCTGCTGGAAAAAATATGGGATTTTTACATTTATTTTTATAAGTTTCTAATTTTAAAATATAACAAATAGGTCAAGAACAAGTAGAAGTAACATGATACATAGATAAATCCAGCTTAATTTAAAGAGCTGCTAGAAGGGCAGACTGACTGACATTACTGAAGAGGAGAATTTGTAACCATAAAATATGCTTCTTTCACATACGGATTATTTTAGGCTGATCATTTTCTTACCTTTTTGTAAGAGAAATTTATAATAAAAACCTCCATTTCTAAAGGTACATCCCTTCTGTACCGGGAAGACAAAGATGACTAAATCTCTACAAACTGACCAATAGAGAGGGTAGTGACTTAAATCTCTGACAATACCTTTGTTGACTACGCTTTGCCTGGTCATCTACCATAACTGGCCCCCAAACCCAACATCATCTTTTGTCTTTAGCTGGACATGGTATTGAAGGTGGTAGTTTGAGCCATGTCAATGGAGTTACTCATTTTCCCAGGGTCTCTCTTATGTATTTGAGAATTATGCATTTTATTAAATTTCTGTTTTTCTCCTCTTAATCTGTCTTTTATTATAGGGGGGGGTCTCAGCCAAGAACCTAGAATAATAGAGGGAAAAATAATTTTCCTTCCCTAATTAGAATTTTATAAGTATTTCTCTGATGGGCCTTTGTAGACTAGATGTCAAAACTGAAAGCAGGTTAATAAAGAGCCAATTACAATTTTTTTAAAGATTTTATTTATTTATTTGACAGAGATAGACAGCCAGCGAAAGAGGGAACACAAGCAGGGGGAGTGGGAGAGGAAGAAGCAGGCTCATAGTGGAGGAGCCTGATGTGGGGCTTGATCCCATAACACCAGGATCATGCCCTGAGCCAAAGGCAGATGCTTAACGACTGTGCCACCCAGGCGCCCCGAGCCAACTACAATTTTATTCTGAGCTTCTAAACCCAAAAAATGAAGGAACGTTGCTAACATTCTAAAATTGAAAGGGAGAATTATTTTTTAAGTCCATTTCCTCTCGGGTCATTTTACTTTCCTTGCTTCATTTCATTCATCTGAAGCATGATAAGGTTTGAGATCTCTGCCCCTCCACACATTTTTTGTCCCTCTCAATTGCCTCACATAGCAGGAAGGGAATGTTTCAGTGGTGTGCTAGAGCTAGCTTGTATCAGCTTTCAAGAGTCAACTGTGCATACCTCTCTCTATATACTACATGTAGTGATGTCAAATTGGTAGTGTGACATGTGCAATGATGGAATTATTTACACTAGGGGCAGTGGCTACAAATCATGAAACTTTTTCTTTTCCCCTTAAGGGCCAGATGTTATACATTTATCAGCACACCCTTGTTTTAGTATGATTATAGATAATAGCAATGCAATGGAAAATGATCAGTAATTAGAAAAAATACATTTGTCTTTTAAATGCTATTAAGACTGAAGAAGCAAGGCAACCGGGACTTGTAGACATAAATTTTAAAAGATAGCTGTATGGAACAGGATTTTCTTGGAGAAACCCAGGGTTGCCATTAAATTAAAGCTTGGTGAGACAGAGGTAGAAAAGAAATAAGAGGAGGAGACCAAGAGGGTCATTTCGAAGTACTTGTGTAAGGAGATTCAGCATTGTTTGGGGGAAAAAAAATGGAGGGCAACAGTAATGAAATGATTGTACAATCCCATAAATCAAGAAAATGGGGAGATCATAGGTCTTCCTCAGAAGACCTCTTATCACTCTCAGAACTGGAACAACCCTAGTGTGGTCTCAAGGAGTCTTATACTTCATAGAGCCTAGCAAGTTACAGTATGTCTAATAGGCACACAATTGATAACTGTAGAACAGAAATGAACAAGACCAAGTTTCTCCTATCTCTATTGTAATATCTGATAAGCCTATACTGACAAAGAGCTACATCGAAAATTGGAAGGAATAAATCCTGCCTAAAAAGAATCCAAACTGGCAAATCAATTTAAACAGCAATAGTTCTAGAGTACAAATCAGTCCACTCACTCCTGTCCCCAGTAAAACTCACTGATGATTTTCCATTGTTGATGAAATGAATTTCAGAATTCTTAGCATAGTTCATTAGGTAATTCATAATCCAATTCTGCCAAATCTCCATGTTTTACAAATGCAGCCTCAAATATCTCTCCTTGACTCCTACATATCCCCCAGTCCTCCCACAACAGGCTATATTCTCTAGCTAGAACATACTAAAAGTTCCCATCCCACAGCCCAAATCATCTTGATTTGTAAATAATAAATCTACATTCTTAAAGAATTAGATCAAAGATAAGACTGTGTTCATTCTATCCAACATCTGCCCCATGCACTGTACATAGATGTGCAGGAAGTATTTTAAATGAGTGGATGAATTATATAAGGATTATTTATAGTCTCCAGGGAAAGAAAAACTAGTGATTACTTACACAGTAAATATAATTTCTATAATACTTATTCTTTACAGGTTATTAAGTTATGTGCCACTAAGCAAATGTCCTAAGAATCTCAGATTGCTGGTGGAGTTTAATTCTAGTTCTTTGCATTTATCTTAAGTACTCTGCCAATTCAAATAAAAATTCCTTTATGCTTTGGTCAGAATGCATTGCTGCCATCTTACAGTAACCTTTTAACCATTCTCTTTTCTTTATTCAAAGAAAATCTGGGCAAAGGATTGTTTTAGTGAAATTTTTACTGAATTAGACCTAATATATACTATTGCTTAGCTCTTTGAGGAAATGTGACTGGGTAAATATGTATACACATGTGGAGAGATGTAGATTCACAATCCAAATGGAAAGCACCATAAAGCAACTAAGAGGGGGAAAAAATTGAGAAAGATAAAAACTTGTGTCATTTTTTTTAGATTAACCCAATCAATTCCCTTCACCATGTGCTCCCCTCCCCCCTACTCCAATCCAAACTACACCATTCTGCCTAGCTTGAACAAGTGATGTTCTCTGCAGAATAAAAATGAAACCTGTGGCTGAATCTATGCCCTTCAATCAAGGCTCATTTTTCTTGAGAATGACTAACATTTAGTTCTCCTTAAATCTGCCTAGCAGGCAGTTCCATCATATAGTTTTTAATAGTGTTAATGTCTATTGCCAGACATCTGTTTGAAACCTATCTTCTTTATTGTGCTTAATCCGTCTAATTACATTATTTTGGTAAACAGAAGAAAGTAATTTAAAATGACGTATATCTGAATCAGTCCCAAACTAATTAGTTTCTTTTCCCTCCCCAAAAGACGTAAAAACAGATGTTTTTGTTACTCTGCCCTGATACTGCATTATCTTTTTATTGTGGAATCAATTTGTTTAATCTTTTCCATTGTCTGCTTTTAACTGATGCTACCGCTTCCAATCTTATACAGAAGTAGTACAACAACATTTACTCTTGAAATTTTTACATTTTAACTACTAATATTAGCTTTCAAATCTGATATCCTTTGACAGGAAAGAAAGAAAGATGCAGAAATGCCTCCCATTGAATCAGCCCAGCATTTGGAGTGGAGGGACTTCACACTAGGCAGTGGAATCCATGAACAAATAACATCTTTGACAAAATTAACCTGTGCCATCAAGTAATTACTCAAAATTCCTTTCCTTTTTTATAAGATGAAGTCATACCAGGTGACATCTCAGTTCTCCAGCATCAAGGATAGAATCCTGGCTTTTACTGTGTGTGTGGGTATGTGTGTTGGGTGGGAGGGAAAGTATTAAAACAAAGTATTAAAAGAAAAGGAACAATTAGAAAAGATGGAGAAAAGCTAAAATGGATCACTGTCATAAAGCCAGGAAAAAAAAAAAGTTAAGTAAAGAAGGTTGTCAATAGTGCAAAGTGGTAATGATAGTAATTCTTCACACTTATATAGTATTTTGTAGTTTCCAATTATTTTCATACATTAAAATTTGTTACCAATGACAATTCCATGATGGAGCCAGGATAAATATTAGTTTTCTTTTTTTATAGATTAAAAAAATCAAGGTTAAAAACATCAATGTTAAAAAAAATCAAGGTTAAGAAAGATAGAGATAAACATAGCATAGGAAAAACTAAATCATAAAATATTTTTGCTCCACAGACATGACTTATTACAAGCATAGTTTATGATCCACATTGCCTGGGTTCAAATCTCAAACCACTGCGTGTTTCTGACCCTTTGACCTTCCTGGGCCTCAGGACACTCATCCATAAAATAAAGATCCTGAAAAAAACTTAACATAAAGACTATTAAGAATTAAAAACTGGATATATGTAGAGCACTGGGACAACTGCTTCATATTCAATAAATGTTAGCTGCTATTATTACAGTCAATAGGTTAACCAGCAGAAGGAAAACACAGCCATAGTATGCCAGCCTCAGTTTACCTTCCTTTTATGGAGCTTTGAAGAATTGAGAAAGCAAAAGGAATGTATCAAGAGAATCTTCAATAAGCAGTGGCCAACCAGCCAACTAAGGAGACAGGATGACAAAGTCGAAGACCCTACTACCTGCCACAAATGCTGAGAGTGGCCTGGGTAGCCGCTTGCAAGGAGGAGATAGCCAGAATTTTTCCATTTACAAGGAATTTATATCACTCTAATAAGGGCTTTTGTTTCAAGACAGTGTTATGGAAAGTCATAACATGTGAATTTAATTCCAGCCTATGAAATTGTACAAGTGTAAACATGTAAGTTAATTACTTTTAATGTTGAAGACAGAATTAACTCACGTAGTAACATCTGGTGGGCCTATTTGCTTTTTCAAATTAGGATAATTAGAACTGACAAACTACCTTCATTCCAATTTCTCTTTCTCATCAGCCCTTAGATTATTTGCCAGTTGCTTTTTGTTGTGGCAGGGGTTTTTTCTTTCATTTTGCTCAGCATCACTCAATTCCTTTTCCATGAGGCTGTAGCAGCTGCCATCATTACCATGCCACCATCCACAATACAAATTTATATTATGTTGAAAGAGTCTTAATAGGAAAGTAGTACATAGAATTTGAATGGTCAGTACTCATCATCATTTTATAGTATTCATGAAACTATACAAGTTGCAAGATAAGTTTCTAAAAGACTTTCCAAAAGGTATGTACTCTAGTCTTCCTAGCTCTTACAACAGGATCTGACCAACAGGAGGCATTCAATCAATACCTGTGGCCTGAAGGACTGAATGAACCAATCAACTATGTGTTATTCTACAGTATTATATATTTGTTAGAACATAATTATTTTGTCTTTTAGAAGTCTTTTTATTGCTATTTTAATTCATGAAACTCTTTGTTACATTAATTCAAGCATACATTTATCTACCTTGGATAGGGTCTCTTTCATCTGTGCATCCAAAAAGTTCTTTCATTGCTGAGAAAAATGCTTGCACATATAAAACTCTATGATCTCATGCTTTATTGCAAGTATAAGGATTATTCATTCTTATAAGTTTACAATTAATTTTTGGGGTATTCTTCATAACCAATATCACATAAAGGGTAGTAGTGTTCACAACAGCTGAGCACCCATTCCAACCCTTTAAAAATTCACTTAATTTCTCTGAGCCTAATCTCATCTATACAATGTCTGTAATTATAAACTCATTTTCCTTAGCTCAGAGAATTGTCCTGAAGACCAAATTATTTCTTAATAAAAAGCCAAATAAAATTAATAAATTTGAAAATACCTTTAAGTGTTTCAGGATTTTATCCTATTTATTAGAGAAAATAGTAAAATATTATAAATATAATACTTTAAAAATATATATTGAGACAAATTTTTTCCTCTAAGTATTGAAATTTTTATGTGGCAAAAATATGATACAATACTTCATTAAAATAAAATTAGAAATGAGAGCATCTGCCTTAAAATCCTATTTTTAAGGTTACCTGAATTTATAAAATATAAACTTAGAAAATCAATAAGACAATATTTCCTTTAATACACAGTCCAATCAATTCATTGTAACAGATATTCTGTAACGCTGCTCATTTTTTCAATCTTTGTCCAAAAGTGAGGTTATATTTTCATTAGAATACTTGTGAATATGTCTGAAATTGCTACATGGAGATTTTAGTACTATTAAATACTAATCTGAGCCCTGTGGCAAATATTAAAGAGAACTTCAATCAAGTTATATTATACCTAAAATGTATTTATCGGATGATGATAACAAAATTTCACAAACTCACTATCAATCACACTTCATGGAACTAAATTTTTTTTCAGATAAATCACCTTTATTTACTTATATTATAATCATATTTTTTATTATGTTAGTCACCATAGTACATCCCTGGTTTTTGATGTAAAGTTTGATGACTCATTAGTTGCATATACCACCCAGTGCACCATGCAATACATGCCCTCCTTACTACCAATCACCAGCCTATCCCATTCCCCCACCCCCCTCCCCTCTGAAGCCCTCAGTTTGTTTCTCAGAGTCCATAGGCTCTCACGCTCGTGAAACTAAATTTTAATACAAAGTTAGATCTTCCTATCTCCTAGTTTCTCTTTAATATTTGTCCATTATATTTATTCTTAGATAATGTAAATTTTGAAAATTTCTGTAAGCATTTAATTCACATTGCATACTAATTCCAAAACGTCTAGCATACAGTAAGATTTTTTAAAAATTAAAATGAATAGAACTAAAAAAGCTTCTAAATTGAGACAACAGTTTCCATGATATCCTAAATATGAGTAAGTGTATTGCAGAGTCTTATTCAAACAGTATAGACCCTCCCAAGTATAAATGCACAAACGACTATAAATGGTACTATTTCAGTGATAATGTTAGTGAGATTATTTAAAGTTAGAATCTACTCAGCCTTAGGTGACCTAACAACTGCAGAGTATAACAAACATCCTCGTTTCCAAGACATTAATGAAGCAATTAGCAAAGAGATGAATGCAAATCGTAAGCAGTTATGGAGAAATGTGAAATTAAAAGTAGGAAAATTAAAGCCACTGAATATATGACTGTTTTCCCTATTGAGTACATTTGAAGATAATCTGGCTCGACCATTAAAAATGAGTGTCTATCAAAACTGTTGTATTTAAGATTCTTTCCCATTTTAAACAGGTGTACCAAATGGTAGAACTCACCATAGACCTTTATCTCCAGTGTACCAATCTTTATACAAAAGCCTCCAACATTTGCAAAGTAGCTTTTATTCTAGGATCCTGAAGGATGTTTCAAGGGAAAAAAAGGTAAGGGAGGGGACTTATTCCTCCTGAGTGTCTTTCAGTCCCATGGAGTAAGTCCAGAGTAACATTAACTATGTATAAGATTAAAAATTAGAGCATACACTCAAAGACAGTCTCAAATCACAAAATGCACTTGGCTTCCCTTGACACCTCACCTATTGTCAAAGAGAAGTTTTACAGAATTTTTTGTTGTTGTTAAGAAGAATAGAGCAGGCCCTAAATGGAGTCACTTGTGTTCAATCCTAAATCAGTAAACCAAGACTTAATACTTAATCTAACTGCAGCCTCAGCCATGAATTGCCGAATAAAGCCAATCTGATCATTAAATGTACTCAGATGAATTTTTGTTATTTAACAGTTGGGTTTATTCTCACTGGCCTATAATGTTAGCTAGGAAAAAAAAATCCTTTCATTCTTGAATGGAATTAAGTCCTACAGTACAAATGCATAATAATTTAAAGCAACTAAATTAAGCAAACTGATTCTATTACAAGAATAGACTCAATGTCTTGATTGTTGAACAATGTCAATGTTTATTCAACATCACTTTTTTTAAATGACTAAAACAAAAAGCAAACTAGCAAGCAAGTAATTTAGAGTCCCAGTTCTGCCAAGTGTTGTGCCACTTTGGGAAAGTCCCTAAATTTTGTGCTTGAATTCCCCAGTCGACAGAATGGGGAAATCAATCATAGAACCTGCCTTATATACTTGTGAGGTTTAAATTAGTTAAAACAAATAAAGAACTTAGAAAAGTATCTGATTCCTGTAAGTACTCAAAACATACTAGCTATTATTATCACAAGTTAAATAATCTAAAAATGTGTAAGGAGAAATAGTTCCCGTTCCCTGCCACATTGAAAACCTTAGCTCTGAGGAAATCACTTTTTATGCGTCATCGTACACCACTATTTATGCTCATACAAATAAATATACACCTAATTTTCCTTTATTAACAAAAAACTGGTCATATTGGATACATTTTACTTGACTTGCCTTTTCACTTAGTAGCATAGCAGATAACACAGCAGATAATTTTTAAAGTATTTATGTTCCTCATTACATTTTTCTTAAACAGAGAAAACAAGGACAAAGGAGCGAAACATGCCCTTGGCTAGTTTAATAAAAAAAGATCCTTAAAAGCAAACTCCAAAGCACAGTGTGAGGTATGTAGAGGTAAATACAACATTTTATGAGAACATAGTCTGGAATGACTATCTCAGGAAGATGGAAAGAAACAGAATTATCTTTATATAATTTCAGCCTTAATTTTTTAGAAAAACAACAACTGCTAAATGTGATCCAGTAAATGAGACATTAAATCTGCTAAGCATTCTAGAGATAATTTAACTCAAAACTGCCATTCATCAAATAATGAAAAAAGATCTGAGGTGGGCTAACTTTCTAGTGCACTATTCCCATTATCATGATCAATGCAACTGAAAATTTGATGACACTGCATTTCAATAAAAAAATAAAAATTTTGCTTCAGTACCTGGTAATGGTAGACTAAGTAATTTAGACAATCTTCCTATTCTGGACAATTATTAATCTGGGAAATACATAAGAATCATCTGCTCAAAGTCAGAGAGATAATAGTGAAAAATTATTAAGCCAAGGTCTGAGAAAGAAGTGAACCCAGTTTCTCTGTGGATTCAGAAGAAGCTGAGCAACTAAGAAGTTTTGATAGTCCTGCTGAGGCTTGGAATAGACATTGGAGTCCAGTGCCCACCTAAGGCTCCCTACTGGAACTCCTTGCTTTGACTGGAACAATAACAAAAAAACAGAGTACAATCCACCTTTGAATCATTTCAATCCCTAAAACTGAAATAATGTGATTTTGAGATTACAAAAATATATACTTAGAAGAATGAAATGTTACTCCTCTTTGAAGAAGGATCATTTTATCTAGGGACTCAAGACATTTGTACAGAAAATTTGGCAAATACAACAAGAAAAAACAAAAACAAAGCAAAAGATAGTCCTATGAAGACATAACATAAACAAAAGAGACCGTAGGCACTCCAAATAATAATGTTATCAGATCTAAGCTTTAAGATAGCTACAATTACCATTTCTATATAATTAAGAAACAATGTTGGGAATTTAGACAGAGAACTATGAAAATATTAACTTAAAAATTGAATAAGAGAGGGGCGACTGGGTGGCACAGCGGTTAAGCATCTGCCTTCGGCTCAGGGCGTGATCCCGGTGTTATGGGATCGAGCCCCACGTCAGGCTCCTCTGCTGTGAGCCTGCTTCTTCCTCTCCCTCTCCCACTGCGTGTGTTCCCTCTCTTGCTGTTTGTCTCTATCTCTGTCGAATAAATAAATAAAATCTTTAAAAAAAATTGAATAAGAGAAAAGCACTTCTGAAATGGCAGAGTGCATGCCTCAAAAAAAAAATCACTTATCCATTGCACCAACAAGTACAGTGACAATGTCAAAATAAAGTTTTTCTGAACTCTGGAATTTAACCAAAGTTTTGGAATAATCTAAAGAATTTTTATTCAAGAAAAGTGGCTGAATCTCATAAAAATCATCAGGTTTTATAGTGATTTAACTTTCCCTTTTGTCCTTGTTTTTTGGAACCCATGAAGAGCCTTGCAACTACAGTAGCTGTGAAAATAAGCAAACAAGTGACCACTGGAATGGCAGAATAGGTTTGGAGCTTTACAAATATCCCATCAGCAGATTATCATTATTTGACCTGCCTGATAGCCACATTCTCAGGGCTTGTCTTTGACCTGATAAAGACTTCACTCTGGGTGAACAGCCCAATCCCTACAGCATTTGTTGAAAACAAACAGGGGCAATTATTTAACATTGCAGCTGACATAGGGGGCAGAGCCCCAACTGGGGCTAAATGAGACTCTGATAAAAAAAAAATTTTTAAGAAAAAACTGGAAAACAACATGCTCATACAGGTCTTTGAAATTCTCTGACATATCCTTGGAAATCCAGAAAACCATACACATATAGAATTCTGGGCATGTCCAAAAAAGACCTGATTAGGTCATAATCTCTCATCTCTGGCTGTCTTTGAGGGTCTATGCAAGCAGGAAGTGAATGTTATGACAGAAATGTAAATTCTCTGATGAAAACCTGAAGAAATGCTCCAATACAAACACAGAACCTCTTGGCCAAATCTGAAAGACTTTGACTCCCTGTATTTAAAAAAAAATCTTTTGCCGGATCATTAGCTGACCATTAAGCTAATGTCACAGACACTTCAGTGGCCAAATATAATGAAGGACACTAACACACTCCTAAGTAATCAATGAGCCAAAAAAATCAAATGGGAAATAATACTTTGAAATGAATGAAAATGAAAACATAACATACCAAATCTTACAGGATGCAGCTAAAGCAGTAGTTAAAGGGAAATGTATAGCTATAAATGCCTATATTAAAAAAGAGGAAACATCTTAAATCGATGTCATAATTTATCCCCTTAGTAAACCAGAAAACAAAGAGAATATTAAACCAATTACAAGCAGAAGAATGGAAACAATCATCAAAGTGGAAATAATTAAAATAGAGAAATTGAAAAACCAACAAAAACAAAAGTTGGTTCTTTGAAAAGATTAACAAATTTCCATTTACCGTAACATCAAAAAGAATAAAAAATGCAGGAATAAACCTCACCCCTCTTCAGAGACACTGTAGCCTATTTTATCAGAACTGTGTAATTCTATTCAAGGAATCTGTCCAACATGAGACACACAAAATGCCTTCTATTATAATAAATGGTACTTATCTACCCAATACTATATTCCTCCACCAGGACACTATTTCTCAAACGGCAATCAGACCTATACCTGCTGACTATACCCTTACTTATCTTGGGTATTTGGAATAATCATTGGAAATTTCCAGATATTACACACTATCATGCCATCAGTAGTCATATTTCCTTCAAAATAATATCTGTAAGTCTCTAAAATAAAATGAACACAAGTATTTAAAAAAAATTAGGAGATAATTGAATGCCTTTTCATGCTTACTCTTCAAACACAATTTTTATATGGAGAATAAAAGAACTAGAGAAGATCATTCAAAACTTCTCTTTAACCTTAGAAAAAAGTAATAGACATCTCTGCTCTGGAACCACCCCCCAAAATTAATCTAAATAAATATACTAGAGTTATCACTGGCAATTGTATAGTACTTAATTTCCTCCTAGTCAATCAAAGGGGAGTTTATACAGCTATAGCTAATACTTTTTGTTACTTCTTTACAAATACTACAGGACAAATAGAACAGTGCAACTAAACAAAACAAAGCTACCTTACTACCTAAAGAGGAACCAAATGGATTCTGGAACGTGTTATCGGTACCCGAGTTTCATAATCTAGCTATTTGACTTCAAAACCTATTTTAAAAAATATTTACTTAGTTATTTATTTACTTATTTATTTTGCTTTTGAGGCAAGCCTGTATTGCTTTAGTTCCTGTTAGGACAGCTTTTGCCACATCTCAAAGATTTTGGACCATCTGTTTTCATTTTTGTCTCCATATTATTTTTTAATTTCCTTTTTGATTTCTTGGCTGACCCATTCATTGTTTAATAGCATGTTATTTAGCCTCCATATATTTGTTTTCTTTCAGATATTTTCTTGTGATTGATTTCACAGATCTTAAATAATTCAAAATTTGTATGGAACCACACTAGACTCTGAATAGCCAAAGCAATTTTGAAAAAAAAGAACAAAGCTAGAGGTATCACAATCCCAGATTTCAAAATATATTACAAAGCTGTAGTTATCACAACAATATAGTACTGGCAGAAAAACAGATGCAAGGATCAATGGAATAGAATAGAGAGCCCAGAAATACACCTAAGCTTTTATGGTCAATTACTCTATTATAAAGGAGTCAAGAATATACAATGGAAAAAGACAATCTCTTCAACTAACAGTTTTGGGAAAACTGGACAGATACATGCAAAATAATGAAACTGAGCCCTTTCTTATATACAAAAATAAACTCAAAATGGATTAAAGACCTAAATGTGTGATGTGAAGCCATAAAAATCTTAGAAGAAAACACAGGCAGTAATTTCTTTGACATCAGCCATAAAAACATTTTTCTAGGGATGTCTTTTCAGGCAGGGGAAACAAAGGCAAAAATAAACTATTAGGAGCATATTAAAATAAAAAGCTTTTACACAGCAAAGGAAACCATCAACAAAACAAAAAGGCAATCTACAGAATGGGAGAAGATATTTGCAAATGACATATCTGGTAAAAGGTTAATATCCAAAATATATAAAGAACTCATAGAACACCAAAAAACCCCCCACAAATAATCTGATTAAAAATGGACAGAGGACCTAAAGAGACAGTTTTACAAAAAAGACATACAGATGAGTAGCAGACACATGAAAAAGATGCTCAACGTCACTAATCATAAGGAAAATGTAAATCAAAACCACAATGAGATATCATTTAAACCTGTTAAAATGGCTAAAATCAAAACCACAAAAAATAACCAGTGTTGGTGAGGATGTAGAAAAAAGTAAACTCTCATGATGTGTGGGTAGGAATGCAAATTGATGGAGCCATGTGGGAAACAGTATGGAGGTTGTTCAAAAAATTAAAAAGAGAATTACCATATGATCCAATAATTCCACTACTGGGTGTTTACCCGAAGTAAATGAAAACGCTAATTTAAAAAGATACATGTAACTCTACTGCAACATTATTTACAATAGCCTGATATGGAAACAACCTGTGTCCATCAACAGATGAATAAATTAAGAAGTGGTATATATATATATATATATATATATATATACACACACACACACACACAATGGACTATTACCCATAAAAAAGAATGAACTTTTGCAATTTGCAACAATAAGGTTGGACCTAGAGGGTATAATGTTAAGTGAAATAAGTGAGACAAAGAAAAATACCATGGGATTTCACTCATATGTGGATTTTAAGAAACAAAGAAAGACAAACAAAAAGACTCTTACACATTGAAAACAAACTGGTGGGTGTTGGGATGGGGGATGCAGGATGGGGGTAGTGAGGAAAATAGAAAGGATTAAGAGTACACTCATCTTGAACACTGAGAAATGTATAGGGCTGTTCATCATTATACTGCACACCTGAAACTATTATAGCACTGTATATTAATTACATTTTAATTTTTGAAAGTCAACAAGGAGAACACAACATAGTAAAGCAGGGGGTGGAGTGCTTTACTCACAAAAGGAAGAGACAAGCAAGATCACCTTCAGTAGTGCGTGCTGGTACCCCCCCCCCAATGCCAGCGGGTCCCTGACAGCAGATGATGCCAGGGCACTAGCCTATTCACACCCATCTTGTGCCACAGAATGAAGGAGCCTGTCTCCTGCAGGAAAAAGATACAGTACCAGAGTTGGCCAGGTGCCACATGACACACACCCCTAGGCAGAACAAAGGAGTAACACTAATTCTGAAACAGAAAAAGATATTCCCACACAAAGCTACAAGCCCAGCACAAGCTGTGAGAGCTCTTTACCTCCTGGAAAGAAAGAGTTTCCAGCCCAAAGCCCACTCTTATGTGGCCAAGTAGAGGCTGGAAGACTGTGTGCGGGAGATGAGAGTGTCAGCTGAAATCTTAAAAAATAGGATAAAATGAGAAAATTTTTTCTAGCATTATAAAGTTACAATTATTCATACAAACAATATTGGGACAGAGATAAACTAACTGACCAATGTGAAATAAAACAGATGTCGGAAAGAGATCCATCCATACAGCTACTTGATTTACAGAACTGCAGAGAAGTCATAATGACAGTTTTCAATAACTGGTGGTGGGTCAATTTAATACACATGCAGAAAAAAAACAGGAAATTTGACTTTATACCATTCACAGAAAAATCTTTTCCATTTGGATTTTAAATCTTAACGTGGAAAGCAAAGCAATTAAGCTTTAAGAACATTTTCATGGTCTCAGGTGTGGGAAAACTTAAATAGGGGAAAACAGAAACACTGACCAAAAAGAAACAATAATCTGAACTACAATGACATTAAAGAAGTCTTTCATCAAAATACATCATTAACAAGTAAAAAGTTAAGAAGACTGGGAAATATACTTGGATATATTTAACACATACAGTTGACCCTTGAACAATCCAGGTATTAGGGGCACGACTTCCACGTACCCAAAAATCCTCATGACTTTCGACACACCAAAAATTTAACTACTGATAATCTACTATTGACTTTAAGCCTTACCGATAAACAGGCCAATTACACTTATTTCATATATGTATTCTATACCATATTCTTCCAATACTGTGAACTAGTGAAAATAAAATGTTAAGAAGATTTTAAGAGAAAATATATTTACAGTACTGTACTGAATTTATTTTTTAAAAATTCAGGTGCAGGTGGACCCATGTATTTCAAACCCATGTTGTTCAAGGGTCAAAAGTAGTAGCAATAAAGTGCCTGATGAGGAAAAGACCCCCAAAGTAGAAAAACAGATGAAATATTTGAAAACCACTTCACAGCAGAGGATATCCAAGTTTTCCACTTTTTAAAAAAAATTTATTTATTTACTTGAGAAAGAGAGAGAGACACACAGAGAAAACGAGTGGTGGGGAGGGGCGGAGGGAGAGGCTAAGTGTTGCATTTGGCTCAGGTCAGGACTCTGGAGTTGGAGATCTAGCCTCCTCAGGGCTCCTTGGTCAGTAGGGAATCTGCTTCTCTCTCCCTGGGTTATGATTTTCAATAAACAGAAGGCTGGTAAACAGGTTTTTTTCATTTCCCTTATCTCTACACAGTATAAAAAGCATGCCCCTCTTAACAGCATGAAAAATATATACATTTATTTTGTTGAAGGAACAAGGGGATTTGATTTTTCTGTCTATTCCTCCCACTGAGATGATTCCAGTTTATTTTACTCTTTATTAACTCCATTTTCCCTCGAACTGAATTTTTTCCTCTTGCATATAAAGTAATAAATACTTATGAGTACTGTTAATGTAAGATTATCAACATGTTTATGTTTGCTTTTAGTTAGAACCAGACCATATTTATTATTTATTTTTATTTTATATTTTAATATATATTTGCTTGTTTTGTATAATTAAAAGCTAATTGCTAGAAACAGTAATTCCAGGTCCTACCTAAATAACTTGACTATTTAATAAAAGCTATGGGAAAAGATCAAAAGTAAAATGTGGTTTGTCCTGGGGCACCTGGGTGGCACAGCGGTTAAGTGTCTGCCTTCGGGTCAGGGCGTGATCCCGGCGTTGTGGGATCCAGCCCCACATCAGGCTCCTCCGCTATGAGCCTGCTTCTTCCTCTCCCACTCCCCCTGCTTGTGTTCCCTCTCTAGCTGGCTGTCTCTATCTCTGTCGAATAAATAAATAAAATCTTTAAAAAAAATGTGGTTTGTCCTGGTTAGACAGATACTCTCAATTTTAATATTCTCTTTTACACCCAACTTTCTAACAGGCTAAGAATTATATAATATTTTGAATAACAGAGACCATCAAAAGTGCCCATTCACAGAATACTTCAGGCTTATACAATGAGTGTATAATGTAACAGTTCTCTCATTTACAGAGTCAATGAATCTGAGCTTCAGAAAGGGAGTAAGCAGGGCAATCAGGAGAATTGTGGCTTTCCAACATTCAGTTCACTGTATTTCCCATTCTGTTCAATGAAACAAAAAGGACCCAGGCACCACTGGAATCTCTTAACCCATCAGTCACCTGTGTGACTCCAGGCCTACACTGCCTAACACAATGGCCACTGAGCACATGAAATTCAGCCACTCTGAAATGAGAGGTGCTGGTAAAGTGCAAAATACACACTGAACTGTGAAGACTGAGAATGGGAAGCAAAAGTAAAAGCTCATTTGTAATTTTAATATTGATTGCATCCTGAAACATTTGGGAGTTATTAGCAAAATGGAATGGTTTATTAAAATTAACTTCACGTGCCTCTTTTTTACTTTTGCTTTAGCTACTAGAAAATTAAAAATTATGTATGTCGCTTGAACATTTGAGACTTGCATTATATTTCAAATTGACAATGCTGCTTTAGAGGGTTCCCATGCACGTTCCTGTTCTTGGCTTACCCTTTCCAAGAGCTACGATAGTCCTGCCTGCAACACTGGCTTCTAAGCACAATTATGGTTCTCCACTTTGCTCCCCTTTCAATATTTCCACCCTATATTTTCCCCAATTGTCCTCTGTTCATGGTGTTGTATCCATAACTAAGTCTGAAACTCCACTAAAACTGGGAATGGGGTTGTGTCTACTCCCCCTTACAGTACTGCAAAATGCAGCATACTCACAGCCTGTGAGGGCATTTCAGATGCCAGCTTGCTCATTATTGCCATCGTTAACTAAACAAATTCTCCGCAGCACCAAGAATTTTACAGTTAAAATAACCAGTTTTGTGCAAGAATGAAGTATCCTCAGATGGTTTTAAAAAGCCACAAGAGTGTTTTTCACCTTATCCAAACTTAGAAATTCACACACTTAAAAGGACACAAAAGCAGCAAATGAAAACTAATTTCCTGGGTCCTTTTAGGAACTGAACATTTTCCTAACTCATTAAAGTCTAGTAAAAATGTACTTTCAGTTTTGTATTTGAAAGCTATCTAAAATGTTTTATTTAGAAACACTAAGTATAAATACTACAGAATTTGTCAGTTGACATGAGAGGTCTTTGGGTTTTCTGGGTTTTTTGTTTTGTTTACTTTCTTTTCTGATTTACAACTGGCTCTTAGGATAACAAGAACCAGGCGTACACAATCACAGGGGAAAACACTACCACCAAAAAAAAAAAAAAGAAAAAGACTTAAAAGACCAGCAGGGTCCTAATAAAATGATTCCGTTCTGTGGCAAAATAAAGTTGTTGTTTTTTTTTAATCCCCATTAGATATAACTAACCCAGGGTCTTTTATGACACCCACTTACAACGGAAGATCACACGTGCAATGCTATTTCTACAATGACAGTGCTCTATCACCCACTCTTTGTGGCCATATGGGGTTATAGCACAAATAAAATGTCTAGTCACTATCTTTTGGACACTGGTAAAAGTAACTGTATATAAATGTATGTATGTATATACATACATTTAATTTTCCCCTTTTGTGTCACATCTCGAATTTTTCACTGGGGTGGTACTGCGCAGAATATACACTTAGTAAATGGTTTGAAGAAAAGAAATAGGTAATCTAAAAATTTTTTAATTTCACTTTATCCAAGGAAACACCTAAAAACAGAATCTTGTGGAAGAAGTTAGCCTATCATATTTTAATGACAACTGCATAATACTTGGGCTATAACTTGCAATTCATTCAAGATTCAGTCACAATTTGGGACGAACGCATATTAATTTATTAATGAGATGACACTGTTTCTCCTGTTTTGATATTCTAGAACTCTCAAAAATATGTAAACCATAATATCACTAATTGTTTTTGAAGAAAAATGAATTTGCATGTGACAGCAAAAGTGTCTTAAGGAAACAGGGTCAACTGATTCCTCAAGGAAGAAAAGATAAAGTGAAGCCCCACAGAAGCTAAGAGACCACAAAGCCAATAAGCAGAAGTTTCACGGTCCCTCATTTCCATGTCTCTTTCAACAACGTGAATGTAAAATAGTAGTAATTTTGAATATGTTTTCTTAAAGATAGTCTTGAAATTATTTTAGCCTCAGGCCCTATGAAATCAAGAACCTAAAACAAAAAAAAAAGAAGAACCACTCCAGATTCTGTTAAATCACTTTTTTTCCCCAAAAAACATAAAGCAATCAAATTCTTATATTTAACTACAGACTAACTTACCAAATTCCTTTCATATCAATGAAAAAGAAAACCATAAAATGCATGATTTGCAACATTTTCATCACCAAAAACCCCGTGGGTTATATTTTCCTTCATAACTTTGCTGTTTAATATACTTTATATAATGCAATTTTACAGAAATAGATGAGATTGGGGTTAAAAAAACTGATTTAAATCATTATTCTGCCTTACACAGCCCTTATAATTTGTGGCAAGTGTTACTTGCTCACTTTTTGTCTATTTTTACATAAATATACAAGATCATTCTAACATCTGTTAACATATAAAGGGAATTTTTGCATTACAAAAATGAGATCATACTATACATAATATTGTAAACATATTTTTTCACTTAGGAAAATACCACATAAACCCCCCCCCAGGCAGAAAATCACATTCACTTTCTGAATAAATGCACAGCAAAAATTTATCATGAATTTGGTCACTATCCCATGATGGGAAAGATGAACAATGTTGCCAGAAACATTTCTACATACAAAGATTTACTGTTTTAGTTGTCACTTGTCTCAAGCATTCAGTATTTTGTGTCCACCTACTTTAACATCTCACATTTGAGGTCTTGGACTACTTCATTCATGCTCATAGAATACTTTCTTATAGCTAGAAGTATTTTTGGACAATTTTTTTTTTTATTTGAGAGGTTATGTTTCTAGAGTTTGGGTTTTTAATTATTCATAGTTATTCACATTGTCAATTTATTGCTTTGACTTTTACTGTGTTTGCATAAATGCCATGCCAATTCTTCTGACCTTAACAGCCATGAAAGACAGCTCTTCCAACACCTTGCACTCTCACCATACTAGAAATTTCCTTTCTACTCCATGTGAAGAATGCTTCCCACTAATATGTGGTTTCAGATCGGGGAACTTGATATATATTTTTTCAGCCCATTTTTCTGTGGTTTGAAACAACGAGTAGTGAGGCTGAGGACAAAGGAGAATCACAAATGCAGTGTCAAATCTTTGTAAGACATTTGAAATCAGTTCTCCATTCAATAGGTTTTATGAAATGTCCTGTCCCAGGACATATTTGAGGGGTTGCCCACGCTCATGGGAGAAACCTCCAAGATTCATACGGTTGATCTCAAGTTCAGAGCGCAGCCTGGGAGACTTCTCTGTTGATTTCTCTAAGCCCATCTGCTTCAAATTCTCCCCAGTGAGGGGCAAGAGGAGGGGTTTTTAAGACAGATGGTTTCGTTACTGCAATATAATTTCCAAAGCTGTTTCTTAACTTTCCTTCATCCTGTAACATATATATTTTTTGGTTCTTTTTTTTAGTTGCAAGAATCAAAACCTATTCCAGCTACTTAGAGGAAAAAGGGAGTTCAGTAAAAGGTTATAGTGACTTTCACAAGATATGAGGTGTAGTGCAACAATGAAGCCCTAAAGAACATAAAGAGTAAGACTAGCTCTGCAGAAGTTTGTGGATCTCCAGTGCTCCTACCATTATTGAGATCTGGCCTAAGGCTTGTCCCTACGTTTCTTGATCCCAAATTTCAAATTCCCAGGAAAGCCTCATGACTGACAAAACTTCAGTTTGGCACCCAGCCTTGAACTCATCAACGTGGCTAGGGAATGGCATCATATCACACTAACATAACAAAGCTACTATATAATTTTGTGGGGCCCAGTACAAAATGGGAATGTGGATTCCTCTGTTCAAAAATTAAGAAAAGAGCCACAGGAGGGTATGAAAACAGAGGTAGAGTCTTATGTAACTGCAAAAATCACATGTCCATAAAGCCAGCCCTGGAAATCATGAATTATGCATACTTACGTGGTAGATAGGGGAGTAGTGGCCAAAAGAAGCTACCGAACAGAGGAGAAAAGGATAAAAGTCCAGGACGCTGCACCTGCCATACCATTATTGGAAAAGAAAGCCAAGGGTACTTCTGATACTTAACCTTTTTGTAGCTTATACTATTCCTGACATTCCAGAGTCCATGCCATCCTCAAATATGTTGTCTGACTTCTCCTTGCACATCATTTTTTCAAGTAGTTGCAGACTAACACATGTATATATAATAAAACAAATTATTTGGAAAAGTAATGAATACCGCAAGCTCCAAATTTCATTAGATTCAAAATACATTTCAATAATATAATAATAAACCTAACAGGATAAGATTTTAAGAAAAAAGGAATTAGTATTTGTTGAAAATATACACATGGGTGATTAATATAGACAATCATCATGACTCTTGCAACTCTTCTTTTTGTTTGGCAATTTTAAATTAAAAAGTGACAAGCAAAATGTAATTCTAGGTACATTCATAGGTACTACATACCTATATCCACGATTTGCACACACACACCATCTACAGAAATATATAATCTTTTTTGCATAACAAATGCCCTTGCGTCTTGTCATTTTTCTAACCTATATTGGATTGATGACAATGCTACTTGTAGGCAATAATGTCTATCTAAAATATTACTACATTTGTTAAATCAAATTCGTAATAGCAATCTCACACAGGTACACTGACAGGAAAGGATGAACAGCTCTTAAAACAATTTCATCAAGCTCAGAATGTTAATTTTACCTTTTTATCCAAAACAGAGTAAGAAACACTATATTTTCAACTAATCTTCTAAATTTTATCAGTAGCCAGTTTCAACAATTTATCCTGTTTACTAAATTTACATCTTTAAATGAGAGCATTCCAAATTTTGTGTGAGTTGCAGTTACAGCTAATCTTGAAATACGACACGTTATACTGTAACTAGAGCACAATGTATTTGTGCCTTCTGCAACCTGGCACTCAAGTCCAGCTACACTCTGAATGGTCTATACCTGGTTCAACCAGGCCAGTCACTAGCAACACATTTGGATAACATGACAATGTCTAATTGCCATAAAAGTTTCTAAACACTCACTCCCAACGTCTGTATTTATCTTACTGTTAATACTAACAGTTTTCTATCAACCACCACTTTAGGAATATTTTCTCAGGGCACCCTTCCTGGTATCCAGCATCTATGCCACAAAATCTTGTACTAAACAGGTGTTCATGTACTAGCTAGTGGCAAACTACGCCAAAAGCAAAGGAGCCGAATAAATGCAGGATGTGGAGCAAAGAATTCCAAAGCAGTACCTAGAGAGAGAGAAAAACCACTGTCAAGACTAGCAATCAAGCTTTTCAAAAAATGACAGATCCTTGGGTAGGAGAGGTAACCTTAATAGTGTTCAGCTTGCTTTTCTAGTTCACTCCAATTCTGTTAGATATTAGACTAATATTAATGTCTGCTATTTTAACATTTGATAATCCTTAACATTTGATAAACCTAGTAGACTACCAAACCACTTTGCACTCAATCCTTCTTTACTTCTTTGCTCTTTGTAGCCAATGCCCAGGTTTCTCCCTAATAACCGTCAGTATTACAGTTCTCTTCTGGTCCTTCTGATTGTCTTAAAGTTATCAAGGTAAAGTAGAATGGAACATGGGAGACACATTTAAAAGAAACAGAGGATTTCTAAACAAAGATATTAAAGGGTTTGTCCACAGAAATGTATTCGTCTACCCTAAGTCCCTCAGGGCAACCTCAGCCCCATACATAGCGCTGAGGCACCTCCGGGATACAAAGAAAAATCCCAGGCTTCAGGGGGTCATTGATAATGCCAGCTGCTCCAGCTTCTGTAGTAATGCAAATTAATATCGCCATTTAATTAGAGTTTAAATTCAAAATGTACTGTAGATATTAAGGTAGAAGGAATACAAGATCTGGAAGTAGGAAGGCAATCTTTGGGGACTAAATTATTAGTTTCCTATTAATTGACATGGTGTTTTACTACCTTCAAAACAGCAACTAATAAAATAAAAACTTGTAATAACAGAGAGCATATTGCAACACTCAAGAAAATCCTTTAAGAGATCTGATACTGAGAATTAATGTGTAATTAATGCATAGTATTGAAATACAAGCTTTAGTATACTGAAAATAATCTGTTCATCAGAACTACTAATGCTCCAATTCTCAAATGTGCCAGAATAGGAAACATAATCCTTTGTGAAGCTAGTTCTCCAAGAGAAGACACTGTCCTCAATTTTTCTCACTTGGGCTGTTGATACCTGTAAATGCTCGGGCATATAATTAATTAGTAGGTCTTGCTATCAGTATCCAGATGAATACCTGGGTTCATTTACATGTTTTTTCTTTCTCTTCTACCCATGCTAGGTTAACCTACTGAGTAATGAGTTATTTTAACTTGCTATTATGTTATGATTAGTATTTTCTATTATAAATTAGAGATATATTTTCCTGGTTTCAAGGAAATACGTGCACATTGTGTGATACTTGGGAAAAAATATAAAAGGAATCTCAAATAATTTAGCTTAGGGACAATGACTCTGCATTTTAGTATACTTTTTTACATAATTTAAATCAATACTGAATTTTGTTTTATCTCCAATTCTAATTTCCACTTCCCCTTTCCAACAAAAGCAGACTATAACATACTTTCTGCACCATACATAATACTACTTATTTTGCTAGATTATATATTCTTTATAAGCAAATTTCCCCCAACAAAACTACAAATCTCCCTTCTCATATTCTTGAAATATAAAAACAAATGTGACCATCTATGTAAGCATATATCTATTTTTACTCATTTGACTTTATTAATTTATTAGAATGTGGTAGGCTCTTTTGAGCTAAAAAATTAGCACTCAAAAACTTTCCCCCCACTAATCTCATTTGCTACTGCTTCTCTTCTGGTTTCTTCAAGAATTCCATGACTCATGTAACTTTTCTTAGATCTCTCATTGTTTTCTTTATGTTGTTTTATTTTTACTTTTGTTATCGGAAAGACTCTGCATTCATAACATTACTCATCCTCAACATTATTGACCAAATTAGAGTAAAACTAATTTGTATTCTAATGTGTTAGCCTTTTCCTATTTATTTGCCAACATGCCTCAGATTATTCATTTCTTTTTAAAAAATTTTTTGATTGTTATTTTGAATTTCAGAAGGAGATACTTGAATGAATCATACTCTACAGTTTATGCCATGCCATGCTATTACTTGATATGAAACCCCTCACATTTTTTCCTCAAACTTCCAGTTTTAGATCTCAATCCCGTCACCATCTACCATAACCACTTTAATGTTTATTATGTATATCTTGATAAATATATGTCTTTGAAAAACATATGTGATTTGATACATATCAGAATTTATTTATTAAAAAAAAAGTATGCCACAATTTCTTACCTATTTTCTTCCCCCCACTCAGAACTGAGTTTCAAAAATCAACTCATAAAACCAGGGTACATCTAGTTCTTTACAACTGCCTCTGCAGTTATTTCTCTCCCTTCTTACATATCCGTCCTTTGGGTGATAGATAGCTATTCTGCCTAACTGTTCCTGATAGCACAAGCAGTGCTATAAATGAATACATTTACACAAGCTCCCTTGTGGGTCTATTAAGCTCTCTGCCCTCTAAACAGAATAACATTGCTGGGTTATAAGATTTTGGCATGCTAAATTTCATGAAATGCTGTCAAATTCCTTTCCAGGGAGCCTATATTAGTTTACATATAACTAAACGTGCATAAAGACTCCCTCCTTCCTAACTAATCTAAGAACTTGATTTTCTAATGTTTAAAAATTTATTCAGCATATAGTATAATATCAGTTGTTTTAAACTGTAATTCTTTCATTAATGATGAGTTTACATTAGTCTATGTTTATATATACGTTTATATATTTTATCACTTTGCTCATTTTTCTCTTGGGTTTCTGCCTTTATCTTTTTGACGCCAATTAGTTCCCTCAGTACCTTTGGACATTTGTATCTTGTCTTTCTCAGCTTCGCCTGCTACAACAAAATACCACAGGCTGGATGGCTTAAACCATAGATGTTTCTTTCTCACAAACAGATTACTTGAATGCTATTAAGCTGATCAAAAACATTTCCAAAATTTCTCCTAATTCCTATAGAAAATAATTTTCAAAAGTATGTTCTTCCTCTAAATGTTCAAACTGACTCAGTCCAAGTTTGTCTATGGTTGATGTTTTCTGTTCATTCTTCATCAAATGAGGATAGCTTTACATAGATGCCCAGTCATTACTAATAAGTAGGGTGTGCGGTCTGACCTTGGTCTTCGTTTTTTTTTTGTTTTGTTTTTTGGGGTTTTTTTTACGTCAAATAACTGTATCCACTTTCCTGGGCCAAATCTCAGTGAACAGAGACCTTGGAAGAAGTCTTTTTTAGCCTCAGATGGGACTGTCATGAGCTTATTCAACTAGCACTTTACTTTTTAACAACATAGGAGATAAATGAAAAACTATAATACTTAATATGAACTGCTACTATTTTACCTCTTTGATCATATTGTATTTATAAATATGGTAGAGCAGTTTAAGTTTCATCCCATTCTCTGCATAATGACGATTGTTTTCTAGAACTTTAATTACAAATGAGTATAAAAGATGATACGGAGACAGGGGCAAAATGAGGACAGTAGCCCTACTGCTGTTTAAAAAAGCAGCACCATAAGGCAACCAAATTGGTAAAGAAGTAAAGCTCATCATTTGCAGATACCATGATACTAAACAGAGAAAATGCTGAGCACTTCACCACGAAACTATTACAAATTTAGTTAAGTTGCAGCATACAAAATTAATATGCAATAATTTGTTATATTTCTATACCCTAACAACAAAGTAGCCAAAATAGAAACTAAGAAAACAATTCCATTTACAATTACACCAAAAAGAATAAAATACCGAAGAATTAACTTAAGAAAATGGAAGACTTGTATGCTGACAACTATAAGACACTAATGAAATAAACTGAAAATGACACAAACAAACGGAAAGATATTCTATACTCATGGATTGGGAGAATATTGTTAAAATGTACATATTACCCAAAACAATCTACAAATTCAATGTAATTCCTATCAAAATACAAATAGCATATTTCGTAGAAGTAGAATAAACCTAAAGTTTGTAAAGAACCACAAAAGACCCTGAATAGACAAAGCAACCTTGAGTTAAATAACAAAGCTACGGGTATCACAATCCCAAATTTCAAGATATACTACAAAACGGTAACAATCAAAACAGTGTAATACTGGGATAAAAACAGACACACAGACACAGAGATCAAGAGAACAAAACAGAGCCCAGAAATAACCCCACGCCCATATGGTCAATTCATCTACAACAAAGGAGTCAAGAAGACACAATGGGGGAAATACAGTCTCTTCGATAAATGGTACTGGGAAAACTGGACAGCCACATGCAAAAGAATGAAAGTGAACCACATTCTTATATCATACACAAAAATAAACTAAAAATGGATAAAAGATCTAAATGTGAGACCTGAAACCATAAAACTCCTAGTAAAATATACAGGCAGCAGTCTGACATTGGCCTTAGCAACATTTTTCTAGATATGTCTTCTCAGGCAAGAGAAACAAAATAAAAAATAAACGATTGCAAATACACCAAAACAAAACAAAACAAAACAAAAACAAAAACTTTTGTGCAGCAAAAGAAACCATAAACAAAATGAAAACACATCCTACTGACTAGGGGAAGATATGATGATGATATCATGATGACGAGGGCATCATGGTGATCATACGCGTCATGACGATGCAAATGATACAACGGATGAGAGTTAATATCCAAAACAAAAAATTCATACAACACCAAAAAAATAATTAAAAAATTATGCCCAGTTAAAAAATGGTCAGAGAGCCTGAAAAGACATGTTTCTAAAGAAAATGTAGAGATGGCCAATGAACACACAAAAACATGCTGCTCTTCCTACATGCAACACCAACACCTAATCATAAGGAAAAAGCAAACAAAACCACAATGAGATATTACCTTAGATCTGTCGGAACGACTAGAATCACAAAAACAGTAACAAGTGCTGGCAAGGATGCAGAGAAAAAGGAACCTCATGCACTATTGGTGGGAATACAAGTTGGTGCAGCCGCTGTAAAAACAGTATCTAGATTCCTCAAAAAATTAAAAATTCAAAATACCATATGGTCCAGTAATTCTACTATTGGGTATTTACCCCCCAAAAAATCCCAAAAACACTAATTTGAAAAGACATACGTACCCCTATGTTTACTGCAGCATTATTTACAATAGCTAAGATATGGAAGCAACCTGAGATTTCATCATTAGATGAATGGATAGAGAAGATGCTCTACACACACACACACACGACATGGAATACCAGTCAGACATAAAACAGAATGAGATCTTACCATTTGCAAAAACATGGATGCATCTAGAAGATATTATGCAAAGTGAAAAAAGTCAGGGAAAGACAAACACCATATAATTTCATTTACATGTGGAATCTAAAAAACAAACAATATAGGCAGAAACAGACCCATGAACAGAGTGAACAAACTGGTGGTTGCCAAATGGAAGGGGAATGGAGAGATGGGCACAATGAGTGCACAGGAGCAAGAGATACAGGCTCCCAGTTATGTAATGAAGACACGAAGATAAAGGTACAGCATAGGGAATGTAGTCAGTGGTACTGTGATAGCGTTGTGTGGTGACAGATGGTGGCTACACTTGTGTTGAGCAGAACATAATGTATACACTTATCAAATCACTCTGGTGTATACCTAAAACTAATGTAACACTGTATGCCAACTACACTTCAATTAAAAAAAAATCACTGAGAAAGTAGACAGATGGTTGTCCATCATTCCCTTCTGTCAAAACTTTCATTTCTGAACTGGGAGTAGGGGATGGAGGAAAGTACATATGATTTTCCTTCACACCAAGACGTATGTTCTATTTCATGCAGCATGGTGTGAGTAGACTTGGCTTATGTTCCAATTTTAGTTAGAATAGCCTTTCAATTAGTGGAAATTTTTCTACACTCTGTTAATAGCTATTTATTTTTCATCCTTTTTCTTTTTCTGTATGTATATTTTTATTTTGAGAGAGAGAGAGCAGGGGGAGCAGCAGCAGAAGAGGGAAAGAGAGAGAGAATCCCAAGCATGTTCCATGCCCAGCACAGAGCCCGATGTGGAGCTCAATCCCATGACCCAGAGATTATCACCTGAGTCAAAATCAGGAGTTGGACACTTAACCAACTGAGCCACCCACGTGCCCCCTCTTTTTCTGTATTTTTATCTTAGGTCTTAAGTGTGAAACTGGAGAAAGCTAAGAAATAACTGATAGTTGTAGCCCCATTTTAATTAATACTTAACAGTTATTATTTTATTTGTTATGGTGCTCTGTGATCAGTGATCTTACATGTTATTACTGTAATTGTTTGGGGGTACCACAAACTGTACCCATATGTAACAATATGCTTAACTGATAACTGTTATGTGTGACCTGCTTGTTCCACCAGCTGACCATTCCCCATATCTCGTCCTCTCCTTGGGCCCCTCTATTCCTTGAGACAACCATATTAAAATGCGGCCAATTAATAACACTACAATGGCATCTAAGTGTTCAAGTAAAAGAGTCATGTGTCTCTCATTTTAAATCAAAGCTAGAAAGGATTAAGCTTAATGAGGAAGGCATGCTGAAAGCTAAGATAGGCCAAAAGCTAGACCTCCTGCACCAGTCCAACTTATGAACACTAAAGTTTTTTTTTTTTAAGATTTTATTTATTTGAGATAGAGTGAGTGAGAGAGCAGAAGTGGGGATGGGGCAAAGGGAGAGGGAGAAGCAGGATCTCGACTGAGCAGGGAGCCTGATGCAGGGCTCGATCCCAGGCCCCTGAGATCATGACCTGAGCCAAAGGAAGATGCTTAACAGACTGAGCCACCCAGGTGCCCCAAAAGAAAAGTTCTTGAAGGAAAAGTGCCACTCCAGTGAACACACTAAGAATAAGAAAACAAAACAGCCTTATTGCTGATATGGAGAAAGTTTCAGTGGTCTGGACAGAAGATCAAACCAGCCACAACAATCTCTTAAGCCAAAGCTTAATCCAGAGCAAAGCCCTAACTCTAATACTGTGAAGGCTGACAGAGGTGAGGAAGCTGAAGGAAGGTTTGAAGCTAGCAGAGGTTGGTTCATGAGGTTTAAGGAAAAAGGCCATCACCATAACATAGAAGTGCAAGGTGAAGCAGCAAGGGCTGATGGAGAAGCTGCAGCAAGTACCTACCAGAAGATGTAGCCAAGATAATAAGCGAAGGTGGCTACACTAAACAACAGCTTTTCCGTGTAGACAAAACAACCTCATATTGGAAGAAGATGCCATTTAGGATTTTCATTGCTGGAAAGCAAAAGTCAATACAAGACTTCAAAGCTTCAAAGGACAGGTTGACTTTCTTTTTAGGGGCTAAGGCAGCTAACTGCGACTTTAAGTTGAAGCCAAGGCTCGCCATTCCAAAAATCTAAGGGCCCATAAGAATTATTCTAGATCTACTCTGCCTGTGTTCTAGAAGCACAACAACAAAGCCTGGATGACAGCACATCTGTTTACAACATGGCTTACTGAGTATTTTAAGTCCAGTGCTGAAAACTACTGCTGAAACAAAAAGATTTCTTTCAAAATATAACCACTCATTGACAATGCACATAGTCACCCAAGAGCTCGGATAGAGATGGACAGTGACAGCAATGTTGTTTTCATGCCCGCTAACACAGTATCTAGTCTGCATCCCATGTCTTGAGGAGTAATTTCAACGTTCAAGTCTTATTATTTAAGAAACACCTCTCATAAGGCTATAGCTGCCACAGACAATCATTCCTCTGATGGATCTGGTCAAGTAAATTGAAAACTTCTGGAAATAATTCACCACTCTAGACATCGTTAAGAACACTTCTGATGCATGGGAAAGTCAAAATATCAACATTTTTTTTAAATATTTTATTTATTTGACAGAGAGAGACAGAGTGAGAGAGGGAACACTAGCAGGGGGAGTGGGAGAGGGAGAAGCAGGCTTCCCGCGGAGCAGGGAGCCCAATGTAGGGCTCGATCCCAGGACCCTGGGATCATGACGTGAGCCGAAGGTAGACGCTTAACAACTGAGCCACCCAGGTGCCCCTCAAAATATCAACATTAACAGGAGTTTGGAAGAGGTGATTCTAATCCTCATGATGACTTTGAGTGGTTTAAGACTTCGGTGGAGGAAATAACCTCAGATGTGGTAGAAATAGCAAGTGAACTAGAAATAGAAGTGAAGCCTGATGATGTGACTAAACTGCTGTAATCTCATGATAAAATGGGAACAGATGAGAAGTTGCTTATTACAGATGAACAAAGAAATTGGGTTCTTTAGATGGAATCTACTTCTGGTGGAGATGCTGTCAGGATGGTTGCAATGACAATAAAGGATTTAGGATATCCCATAAACTTGGTTAATAAAGCAGCAGCAGGTTTGAGAGGACTGACTCCAATTTTGAAAGAAGTTCTACCCTGGGTAAAATGCTATCAAACGTCACTGCCTGCTACAGAAAAACCATGTGTGAAAATGAGAGCCAATTGATAGAGCAAACGTCACTGTTGTCTTTTTTTAAAAAAATTGCCACAGCCACCCCAACCTTTGGCTTCCTCCAGCCTGATTAGTCAGCAAACTTCAACCCTCCACCAGCAAAGGACTAAAATTTGCTGAAAGCTCAGATGATGGTTACATTTTTTAGCAATAAAGTATTTTAAAATTATGGTATGCACATTTTTAGACATAATGATATGGGACTTTTAATGGACAATGGTATAGTGTAAACATAAATTTGATATGCTCTGGGAAACAAAAAATTAATTTGACCCATTTCATTGCATTTTTACTTGATTGTAGTGGTCTGGAACTGAACCCACAATATCTCCCAGGTATGCCTGTATTCCTCAAAGCAATTAGTCTATAGAGCTATACATGTTACAGTCATTTCCAAATTAGGCGAAAACAAAAATTTCTATCTAAAGTATAAGAAATAAGGGAAAGAATTAAAATGAATTCAGAGTACAATTGAAGTTACAGAGCTTGCTTTAACTTCTCAGGCTCTTACAGATAGTGCTGTTTTATTAGACTGAGTTGGTGTGGTTTATAAATGGGGCTATGATTTCTACACCTGTTCTCTTGAAAGCCAGAAAAACCTTATTTTTAATCAAGTATTTATATATTACCTCTTTGAGCAGTTTGGGGTCTAAATGAATGGTTGTCTATTATGATGAAACAAAACTGACTTGCTCTACCAGAAAATGTATAACCGACCAAAGAAAACACTAAAGTACAAAAATTGCACAATGATGGAAAAAAAAAAATGACAGTGGTAAACAAAATATCAACACTAAAAGCTCCCATGCTGTGGTCTCAGAAAAGTTTTATTTCCTAGGAGTTCTTAACTCTGGAGTGAAGATATAATTTTATACGCTTTGGATTATTCGACATGTCCACAAAATCCTTTTGTTGCTAGAAAACACTTCCAAGGCATAGATCACCTGGTCATGGCTCCCACTTTTGTGAAACTCTTTAAATCAACTTACCTTAAAAGGAGATACTTTGAGAAACAAGGCACAAGAGCTATGCAGGAATACCAAAGCTGAGTGCAATCAAAAAATAATCAAGAGTTCTTTATTCAGTCTGAGAAAATTTCTACAGGCACAACCAAAATATGTTACTCCTCTGTCACTGTCAAAGAGTTGGTTTTCCAACTGTCGATGCTTATCATAGCCACGCATGGTTACATAAACTGTAAGGACCAACAACTTTTTTTTTAATCACTATGTAAAATTTCTTCTTTTACACTTAATCTTTTACAAGAGAATGAAGGAATTCAGTTTTTCTGAGTTTCCCAAAAATTCAGCATGTACTACTTTTTTTTCAAGTTGCAACATAGATAATAAATAACATGCGTTTCAGCCTGATTTGCTTCATTGGTAGACCATTAAAAAAAGTAATGAAAATATGTATAGAGCTAATATTAAGGACAAAATGAATGGTATGTCTAATTAAAATAACTTTGGGGGGCGCCTGAGTGGCACAGTGGTTCAGCGTCTGCCTTCGGCTCAGGGCGTGATCCCGGTGTTGTGGGATCAAGCCCCACATCAGGCTCCTCTGCTATGAGCCTGCTTCTTCCTCTCCCACTCCCCCTGCTTGTGCTCCCTCTCTCGCTGGCTGTCTCTCTCTCTGTCAAATAAATAAATAAAATCTTTAAAAAAATCAAATAAAAAAATAAAAAATAAAATAAAATAACTTTGGGTATAATAAATAAGAGAGAGCAAGCAGATGACAGAAGGGAACAGACATTGGTAAAGAAAAAAAACTATCCGCAAAGCATAGTGCAGTGTTTTACTCTAATAATTTTACACTAATAATTCTATAAAGTAATATGTAATTATTCTCATTTTAGAGACAACTATAAAAATATTCAAAGAGGGTAAGGGAGGGGTGCCTGGGTGGCTCAGATGGTTAAGTGTCTGCCTTTGGCACATCAGGCCTCAAGTCCAGCTCCCTGCTCAGCTGGGAGTCTGCTTCTCCCTCTCCCTCTGCCTCTCCCCCTGCTCATGGCTAAATAAAATCATAAAAAAAAATAAAAATCAAAGAGGGTAAGGGAATGGTTTAAGGTCATATGTATTGCCTGGAACTGTCTGCCCTGGAGTCTATACAATTTTCTGTGGAAGACAAATTAATCCTTTATGGCAAGGGAAGCAGCATGCTTATTCAATAAGAGATTAACTACAGAGGGCCTTAAAAATTGAATAAAAATCTGGTATTCATCATAAAAAAATAGAGGTCCAGCAATTTGGAGAAAAGAATATAATGAATCAGTACTTTAAAAAATAAAAATATAGCCAAACACTCAACTGCCATGGTAAAAGAACAAAGGGTAACAAACGAGAAGCTATTTTAGTCATTAGATGGTATACAATAAGAATTAGAATGACAATGAAGGGGAGAATGCCCTTTTTGTAATAAAACAAAGCCTATAAAGATGTGTTCCCTATTTGCTTGCCTAATCATCTCCATTGCCCCAATCATCTTGATAAGAAAAGGGGTGGTGGTCTGCACAGTGCTGGACACTGGAAGAACTGAAGCTGAGTCTTTATCCCCCTTCCCACCGTCGATGCTGGTGGGAGCTGGATAGCTGCCAGTGGAGATGCACAAGCTTCTCTCAGAGTAGCTGGAATATTGCACCCATGGTTACTTTACTTCTACAAACAACAGTCTTAGAGGTGGGAGGGCCTTTAAAACAACCATATACAAATTACCTCTGGGATACATGCTCACTCAGCCTCTTTTTCAGCACTTCCAGCTGTGATTCTCATTATATGGTGGGGTCACTTCCATGGTTACAATAGTCTCTCATAGTTCATGCTCAGATAAATGGCAATGAAAAAAAAGGAAAGGTCATGCCAAGCAAATATACTGTTTGGACCTTGTCTGGATCCAGATTGGAAGAAATCAACTGTAAACAGACATTTCTGAGATGACTGGGGAAAATTATGGATTTAATATTTAAAAATTATTTTATTGTTAATAGTGTGATGGGGCTGTATTTTAAAAATCCCACTGGGATGGATATGTACTAAGGAACCAATATTTATAGGTACAAAAATATAATATCTGAGGTTCTCTTTAAAATACTCACATATGTACAACAAGGTATTGGGAAGAACTATAGACTGCCCTGAACTTTTGATATTTGAAAATACTCAGATGTTTAAAAAAGTGACTTAACAATAGTGTGTATGTGTATAAATACATATTAGTGACACACAGGTGTACACTGATTAATCTCACTTATACAGACAGATCCGAAGTGTTTCAAATTGCGCTGTTTGGATGTGTTTGTCTAAATTTGGAAGGTAGTTCTCCAAAATATTTTCAATGACTATCTGTATGTGCTGGAATTCTAAATGATTTTTAAACTTCATTTCTGACTCTATTTTATCACATTTCAACAATGTGTATGTTTTTATTTTACAATCACAGGATACATAAAAAGAAATGTATTAAAAAATGCATGAAGGGGGCGCCTGGGTGGCACAGCGGTTAAGCGTCTGCCTTCGGCTCAGGGCGTGATCCCGGTGTTATGGGATCGAGCCCCACGTCAGGCTCCTCTGCTATGAGCCTGCTTCTTCCTCTCCCACTCCCCCTGCCTTGTGTTCCCTCTCTCGCTGGCTGTCTCTATCTCTGTCGAATAAATAAATAAAATCTTTAAAAAAAAAAAAATGCATGAAGGAGTCTTTTATTAAACATAGTATTCAAAGTCCTGGTCACAACAATCAGACATGAAATAAAAGGCATCCAGACTGGTAGGGAAGAAGTAAACTGTCACTATTTGCAGATGACATGACATGATATTATAGAAAAATCCTAGAGACTCCACCAAAAAACTACTAAATCTAATAAATTTGAGTAAAGTTCCAGGACACAAAATTAATATACAGAAATATGTTTCATTTCTACACACTAAAAAAGTAGAAAAGTTAAGAAAACAATGTGTTTTACACTGCACGACAAAGAATAAAATACCTAGGAATAAATTTAACCAAGGAAACTCTATGGTCAACTAATCTTTGGCAAAGCAGGAAAGAACATCCAGTGGAAAAAAGTCAGTCTCTTCAACAAATGGTGTTGGGAAAACTGGACAGTCACATGCAGAAGAATGAAATTGGACTGCTTTCTTACAACATACACAAAAATAGATTCAAAATGGGTGAAAGATCTTAATGTGAGACAGGAAACCATCAAAATCCTAGAGGAGAACATAGGCAGCAACCTCTTTGACCTCGACCATGGTAACTTCTTACTAGATGCATCACCACAGGCAATGGAAACAAAAGCAAAAAAGTACCAGGACCACATCAAGATAAAAAAATTTTTGACAGCAAAGGAATCATCAACAAAACCAAAATGCAGCCTATGGAAAGGGAGAAGATATTTGCAAACAACATATCTGATAAAGGGTTAGTATCCAAAATCTACAAAGAACTTACCACACTCAACACCCAAAAAACCAAATAACCCAGTTAAGAAATGTGCAGAAGACATGAATAGACACTTTTCAAAAAAGACATCCAGATGGCTAACAGACACATAAAAGATGCTCAACATCACTCATCAACAGGGAAATACAAATCAAAACCACAAAGAGATACCATCTCACACCTGTCAGGACGGCTAAACTTAACATAAGAAAGCAACAGGTATTGGCAAAAGCAAACTATATAGTCTGAAGAGAAAAGGGAATCCTCTTGCTCTGTTGGTGGGAATACAAACTGATACAGCCACTCTGGAGAACAGTATGGAGGTTCCTCAAAATGTTAAAAATATAACTAAGTGGAACACCTGGGTGGCTTAGATGGTTGAGCCTCCAACTCTTGGTTTCAGCTCAGGTCAAGGTCTCAGGGTCATGGGGTCAGGCCCTGCATTGGGCTCCATGCTCCAAGCTCTGTGCTTAGCAGGGATTCTGCTTCTCTCTCTCTCCCCCTGCTCACATGTGCTCTCTCTAAAATAAATCAATCTTAAAAAACAAACAAACAAAAAACACAAAAAACTACTACCTCAGGATCCAGCAATTGCACTACTAGGTACTTACCCAAAGGATACAAAAATACAAATTTGAGGGGGTACATGCATCCTGATGTTTACAGCAGCATTACCAACAATAGTCAAACAACGCAAAGAGCCCAAATGTTCCACTGACTGATGAATGGACAAAGCAGATGTGAGATATATATATATATCTAGTGGATATATAGATATATATATATAGATATATATTTATAGTGGAAAATTACTCAGCCATCAAAAAGAAAGAAATCTTGCCATTTGTAATGACATGACTGGAGCTAGAGTGTATTACGCTAAGTGAAATAAGTCAGTCAGAGAAAGACAAATACCATATGATCTTACTCATATGTGGAATTTAAGAAAGAAACCAGAAGAATATATGGGAAGGGGGGAAAGACAAAAAGGAGAGAGGGAAATAGGCCATAGAGACTCTTAATGATAGAGAACAAACTGAGGGCTGATGGAGGGAGGGGAGTGGGGGATGGGCTAGATGGGTGATGGGTAATAGGAAGGCACTTGTTATGATGAGCACTGAGTGTTGTATGTAAGTGATAAATCACTGAATTCTACTCCAGAAACCAATATTGCACTGTATGTTAACTACATAAATTTAAATTAAAAAAATTTTAACCAAGGAGATAAAAGGCCATACACTAAAAGCTGTAATATACTGTTGCTGAAGGGGGCTCCTGGGTGGCGCAGTCGTTAAGCATCTGCCTTCGGCTCAGGGCGTGATCCCAGAGTCCTGGGACCAAGCCCCACTTCAAGCTCCCTGCTCAGCAGGACGCCTGCTTCTCCCTCTCCCACTCCCCCTGCTTGTGTTCCCTCTCTCGCTGGCTGTCTCTCTCTCTGTCAAATAAATAAATAAAATCTTTTTTAAAAAAATAATTAAAAAAATAAAATAAACTGAAGACAAAAGCAAATGGAAAGATATTCCATGCTCATGGATTCAAGGAATATCATTAAATGTCCACACTACCCAAAGCAATCTACAGATTGAATGCAATTCCTTTCAAAACATCAATAGTATTTTTCACAAAACTACGATAAATAATCCTAAAAGTTTTATGAAACCACAAAACATCCTGAACAGCCACAGCAATCTTTGAAAAAGAAAAACAAAGATGCAGGTATCACAATTTCAGATTTCAAACTATACTACAAACCTACAGTAATCAAAATAGTACTGTACTAACACAAAAACAAACAGATCACTGGAACAGAACAGAGGCCTAGAAATAAACCTATGCTTATATGGTCAATTAATCTACGACAAAGGAGGCAAGAAGATAAAATGGAAAAAAGTCTCTTCAATAAATAGTGCTGGTGCTTCAATAAATAAACTAGATGGCTACATGCAAAACAATGAAAGTGAACTACTGTCTTACACCATCCACAAAAATAAACTCAATGAATTAAAAGACCTAAATATGAGACCTGAAGCCATACAGTTCCTACAAGAAAACACAAGCATTAATTTCTTATACCTGTACCTTAGCAGCACTGTTGGGGTCTGTCTCCTGGGACAAAGGAAACAAAAGCAAAAAACAAACTACTGGGATTATAGCAAACTAAAAAGTTTTTGCACAGTGAAAGAAACCATCAACAAAACCAAAAGACAATCTACTGAATGGGACAAGATGTTTGCAAATGTTATACCCAATAAAGGGTTAATATCCAAAGTATATAAGAAAGTCCTACAACTCACCATTAAAAAAAATAGTAATAACCTGATTTGAAAATAGACAGAGGACCTGAACAGACATGTTTCCACAGAAAAGAAACAAATGGCCAACAGACACATAAAAAGATGTTCACATCACTAATCATTAGGAAAATGCAAATCAAAACCACAACGAGATATCACCTTAGTCCTGTCAGAATGTCTAGTGTCAGAAAGACAAGAAATAACAAGTGCTGGTGAGGATGTGGAGAAAGGGGAACCCTCAGGCACTGCTGGTGGGAAAGCAAATTGGTGCAGCCACAGTACAAAACAGTATGGAGGTTGTTCAAAACATTAACATCTGAAAAACCGAAAGATCCAGAAATTCCATTGCTGTGTATTTACCCCCCCAAAATAAAAACACTAATCTGAAGAAATATGCAGCCCTGTGTTTACTGCAGCACTTTTTTCAATAGCCAGGATATGAAAGCACCCTAAATGTCCAGTGATAGAGGAATAAAGAACTGGTGTGTGTGTGTGTGTGTGTGTGTGTGTATACATATACATGTGCAATATTACTCATTCATAAAAAAAGAATGAGATTTTTGCCGTTTGCAACATGGAGAGACCTAAAGGGTATTATGCTAAATGAAATAAACCAGAGAAAAAGAAATACCATGTGATTTCACTTACACATGGAATCTAGAAAACAAAATAAAGTCCCATAAATACAGAGAAAAATGCATTAAAAGTTAATTTTTAAGTAATATAATTCTAATTTTGCCATATTTGTCTTGTTGGCTACAGCACATTCATTTTAAAAAAAACTTTAATAATTAACTGCCAATTATTTTTCAATGAGAAAAATTTTTTGGAAAACTCATTTACAACGGAGTTAGGAGGCCAGCGGGGAGAACATTCACCCCCTACCATTCCTAGCCAATTGCAGACCCAAAAGGAAAAGAAGGGCCTTGCATGTGGATACTACTTTACTATTCAAGCTGGAGGAAGAAAGGCTTTCTTGCTCCCCTGGCACCAGCCCAGCCAATGAAAGACAACTCAGCCAATGAAGAGCCATTGTATTTCAAACTCCCGGTTACTTCAGCGGACTTTTTGTGTACAACAGCCTTCCCCACTTCCCCCTTTTCTCTGTGGTCTTGGGTATGGTTTTCCCTTAGCTTACTTATCCCAAATTGAATAAGCAGTCGAGTTTTGTTTTGTCTTTGTTTTTTTACTAGTGAAATAGCCAGTAGTCTTATTTTCAGGTTAACAGAAAAGGCACAGATCCGGAAAGAACTCCCAACTACACCTTTCACACAATCTCATTTGCTACCTGAGTACTGACATTTTCTGGTGATACTTTATTAACGCCTACTGGTATTCAGTTTAGATGCAAAGAGAATGTATGTCATCGCAGTAAACCTAGTTATTTAATCTGTCACAGAAAAATGAGAAATGATACTGTCTTGTATATAAATCAAAAAAAGAACGAAGTTTCCTAAATGATCATTTAGAAGGAATTTCCTTGGAAACATTGTTTGTAGGCATGTTAAAAAAAAAAAAAAAAAAAAAAGCATGGGCTTTTTGGCTTCCAATATTCTTCTGGAGTTCTGCTCTAACTTCACTTACACGATTCTCATTCAGTGTCTGGCCAGAGTGAAGACTTGAATATTTGCAGAGAATTGGTTTTTCTGAAGTGTAAGGCTGAATAACAACGTTTCCCTCTCCCTGATAACAATGTTCTTACAGCCACTCTTCTTGGCTATTTTGTTACTCTTAAGTTTTTTGTCAGTAAAGGAAGAGTAAATGTTTTCCTTTGTTCTCAGTTTTCTTTCAGTAAATTTTACTTTTCTTCTTTTTCTGTTAAAGAAACTGACTTTTTCTTGCCGAAGAGCTATATCCCTGACACCTAGCATGACACTGAGTATATATTAGGGGTTTTATACAGACTGCATGACTAAAGAAATGCACAGTATTACCCTCGTCCACTCACTACATTAAAACAGCAAATGCAGTCCTCAGTTTAAAATATTCAGGAGTCTCTCTGCTAAAATCTTACTCCAGAACCCATTATTATATTCCTAAAGGCATAGAGATTACTTACTTACTAGTTTGCCAGGCAATTTAAGCTACTAATGATCTGAGCCTAACAACATAAACATACTCAGGTCAATCAGTAGTGTAAGACAGGACAATGGGTAATAACTTTGTATGACAAATGAAGCCTACTATCCTCTTTATGGACAAATATGCTACAAATTCATAGTAGGAGAACTGCAAAAATGTGTCTCCCATGAGCTGATGCATTTTTAGTCTCTAGGTTCCCTATATTGTTGAGGGGGCTGACAGGAGGACAGTGAGATGAGGGTGTAATCTTTAGTTCCAGAAAAGTCAAATTACGTGACTACAATGAATCAAGTTGATGAAGCTGAACTCACTGGTCACAAAAGCACCAACTATGAAAACAAACTCACCCAATGCTCTTCATCATTCAAATATTGCTTTTGAGTGTCAAGTACTATTGTGACCTTTATTTTTCTACTTCAAGAGTGCGCCAGCTTATTTTTTTTTTTTGATGACAATGTCATTTAATATTTTATTTCAGTTACCATGTCTATATTTTTTACATAGTAAAGAAAAAGGCATTCTGGGGCAGAACAGATTTGCAAAACTAAATATTTTATTTCAGTAGTGACTCAGGAAAAAGCCATGATACTTATTTCCTTTTTACTTTATTTTTTCCACTTAAAATATTGTGAACCACAGAGCTGCGAGCACTTCTATATTAAAGTAAAGTAAAACATCTGATAATGAACGAAAATGTCAACAAAATGGTAACAAGGCTTCCTCACATTCTTACCATAATCTTTTGTCCCTCAGTGATGAATGCTTATGAACACGTACTGCTTTTAGAGTTGTTCAGACATCACTTAATTATGAGTTATTTGCTTAAGGTATGAATGCTTAAGAAGTCAACTTCCTGAGGACACAAATGAAAAACCTAGAGACATGTAAGGAGCAAAACTCCAGGAAATACTATCAAAGTTTCCACAAATTTTCCACTTTAAAACAACACAATTTTTACTTTATGTTACCCTTGTCACTAACACGTCACAGACTAGAACTCTTCTGGAGACGCTGCAATGAGACAATTACACACCTCAGAGTATGAATTTAGGCTGTAGCAAAAGTAAAACAAATGCAACATAAAGATCCTATTGTACTATACAGTACAGGTCCAAATTTCTACATTAAGGAAAGCTGGTCTTATAATGGATACTTTATAGTCAATTGTGTTATGACTTCTGCCTTGATGTTTTCTTTTGAGAGATTCAAAAGAAGAAAAGTACAGTATCCATTTATTTTATTTTATTGTTTAATTTTTTGAGAGGGAGAAAGAGCATACAAGCTAGGGGGGATGGGCAGAGGGAGAGGGAGAGAGAGAATCTTAAGCAGGCTCCACAGTCAGCACAGAGCCCAACCTGGGGCTTCATCTTACAATCCTTAGATGATGAACTGAACCAAAATCAAGAGTCAGATGCTCAATTGACTAAGCCACCCAGGCGCTTCACAGTATCCTTTCTTTCACAAATACAGTACTCTCACAAGTAAGCATGGCTGACTTTTTGAATTCCCTGAATGCTGTCCACATTTCTGGGAACTGGAACTTGTAGATAAATGATTAACATCAGGTGAAAAATTCTCCTCGATAAACTGTAAAAATAATAATTGATTTTTTCTATCACCAACACAATTCTAATTCCTTACCCAGATTTATAACTAGATATAGCTTAGAATCATTACTCTTCATGAAATTTTCCTAAATAAATGTAGCTGGTTGAAATTTCTTCTTAAAATTATGATTGAACGGTTACTTATTTAAAAACAAAACATTTCTAAGCTTTTCTAAGATGCTTTCTCTGATCTTCCAGATTAATACAATAATTTATTTTGAGGCACACTCAAGAAACACTCAAGTAAATTAAGTTTTTGGGTAGCTTTGGGGGTTTTGGGGGGGTGTTTTTTGTTTTACACAATACAAATAGAAATTAAGCAGTCTGTCTTTCTTTCTTTCTTGCTTAGATTTGGTACAAAATCTTTTCCAGTGTAAAGTACATAGCCAATTCTAACCATGGTTTTAAACGTCATATGTAAATTTCCACTAAAGAAATAACTTTTTTAAATGGAATTTGCAATGGTAACTCCACCACTGACTTTTCATCTAAGTTCTCCTTCACTTTGATTTTTCTTGCTGCATCATTCACACACTTTGCATTAACACATGCTAAAATAAAACAGTAAGCGATCTTCCAATTACTATGCAAGAATAAAATGACTCAAATGTGCTCTAATGGAATATATTATATATTACTTAGTCATTTTAAAAGGCGTCCCCTAATTTAGGTATGTGTCATGATCAGCAAGAAAGAAAACACTTTATTACTTTTAACTTGAGCCAAACGTTCAACCAACACTTGCAAAACAAATAAGCTTCTTACTTCCAACTTGTGATTTTATTTTCTTGACGCCAGTGAGATTTGAGAGTTAGAAAATGAGCAGAAAATATTCAGTCAGGAGCATGTATATCATAAGAAGTTGTCAAACAGTAGTTCATATTTTGGATAAGAGAAAAATAACTCATAATTGATGTCTGAACAACTCTAAAAGCAGTACGAGTTCATAACTTACTCTTTTTAAGAAGATACAACCTATAGAGCGTCTTTCTAAAATCGTGAAAAGGAACAACCCAGAAAGGTTTTTAACTAGACACCAATAAGCATTAAATAAATTAAACTTGTTTCTTGTCCCACCAAACTTCTTAAAAGCTAATAACACAAAACATCAAGAAAATTGTTTCCAGCATCTAAGTTTTACTATATACAATAGTACTAAAATCATGTATTTATAACCTGCCCATAAAACATTTATTTCCTTTCTTGTTTATTTCACCTCTTTTCCTTTTTGCTACAGAAAGATGCCCTCAGGTACTTATTCAAATGAACTAATTTTCAACTGCCATAAGCTAAAATGTGAAAATATTAACATATTTGAAAAACAGCCTTTATTATACATTCTATATAAAAATCATATTCACTATTCCTAAGATATTCACTTATCCTAAGATGGAAATTTTCTATCTATGCAAAACTGGAAGATACATACTGAGAAATGAGAGAAGCATTTGGGCAAATAAGTCTTACAAAGGATATCAAATAAAACTGTGTCAATATAAACTGCACTGAAGTCAGGCTTAGTTCTACAAGAAACCTTTCAAAAGATCTGTGTTTTAATTGTCAAATTTTGCTGACAACTCAAAAGGGAATTCATATTATAAATGTTGTGTTAAAAAACAAAGGATTTAAAGGTTGTAATCGTGCTAATGAACAGTTTAATTTAGAAGAATGATGTGCGTGGGCAGGCAGGAGAGAAGGGAAGGGTAGGGAGGAAGGAGGATGGCTGAGGGTGACTGAGGTCACAGCTTGTCTTCAGTACACACCTCCTACTCAAGGGTAATAAAGGAGAGAAAATGTGTCCTCAGAATTACAGTTTCTCCTCTAGACTTTATTTAATGCTTTATATCTAAATGTTAAAGAGACAAAAAATTAATACAGAGAAATACATGAGAACATTAAAATATATGGGACATACATTTCAATTCAGTTGGTACTCAGAATTTTTAAAAATATGTCAACATGAAAATTGCTGGCAAGGTCATAATTAAACTACTAAATTATCAAATTAAGCTCCTTGTTTCGGTAAGACAGGGTTAGACAAGCAAACAAAAATGAAATTCACACTAGAACAACAAAATGTTTTCAGGGAAAAGTATCTGTGGTTCCTATGATGACTGGCACTGGCTCTAAAATCAATTACTTTAAAAAAAAAATTTAAATTGCATTTTACTATAGTTGAATATGTGAAAAGTTCAAACTACACTTTTTGTTCATAACTTAATTATTAAATTCAACTGCAACTGGATATATTAAGGTCCAATAATCTATACATCAAAAGCTTGTGCAATATATAATTACCATGTTCTATAGCTTATACAATCAGGTCAATACAAAAGAAGTTTAAAAAAAACTTATGTTCAAATTCCTCTTACAATTTAAATACAAACACTATCATCAGTCTAAAATTATCTACCAGGAAAATTTTTTTAATCTAAGTGATGGCTCTAACATTTATCTACATATAATTCTCATTTTAGTTTTTTATTAACTGTATTTCCTAAAATACGAAGGATTTTGGAATGCTTGAAAAATAGGGAAAAATATAGCAGTAGTCCTCATAAACCTTCAAAAATCTAGTCATATTTAATCAATGATTTTCTTATAAGTTTATCCAAGTATAACTATATTCTTTAAGGCCATATTGATTTCAAATCTTCGTTACTTCACTGAGAATTCCAAATTAAGAATGCTAGGACTTAAATCTTTTTCAATATGACAAACTTCCATCTGTATACAATTATCAAAAAAGAAAACAAAACACATACTGCCAAGGAATTTAACCTCAAATTTATTCACAAAGTAATAATTCTGCTTTATTTACCAAAAATGCAGAAAAAGTGACTAGATAGTGTCAGATTTTGAGAATTTAAATTTAAGGAGAATAAATTTGAAAGAAAATAATTATGTCATAGATTCCTCAACTTCTTCACTCCCTTTTTACAGTAATTTATAGGAAATTTAATTACAAAGAACACGGTCTTTGATTAAATTAAGGTATTTACTTCTGTTCCAGATTTGTCACTAACCTTTTGTGTGCTTTTAGGGAAGTCACCACTTTTCTGTGTAATTAGGTAGTAATTAGTATAAATTTATTCTGACCCTCTCAAATGACCTAACAACAGACGGTTAAGGGAAAGTAGTTTAGAAAAATAACAGACATCTCATGTTTTTAGTATATTTTTACCAGTAAATCCAGTAACCAAACAGATAACTGGACAAAACTGGGTTAGCCTACATGGTAATGAAGGTTTATCATATTCTGAGTGTTTGGTATAGGCTAATTCATTCTTTCAGGACACTAGAAATGCTATTTCAAATGATCCCAGAGAACTTCATGTAATTTCAGCTTGATTACAGAATCTACCAACCCACACTAAACAATGTCCAATAAGGCTGTTTCATTCCACATTAACAAAAATCAAGCCAGAAACTTTATTTTCACTTTTAAATAGTAAGGGTTTAGTATTTACTTAGGAAAAAAATGCTTCTTCTAATTGCTAAGTTATACACACACACAAACACACACATACATGTATATACTTGTACAATTTTTACAGCAATGTGGAAACAAACACTAAGCAATACTTATTTATATTTAGCTATTAGATAGTTTAAACTAGATGTTCTATTAACTTTAAAATCTGCCCCCCCCCCTTTTTTGGTAACAGTTAACTAGCAGAAACACAACATCATATTCACTAAAAAATCCCTTTTACCTTGATTTAGGAATGTCAAGATTTTAGTGTGGGTCTCTGAGTGGAGAATATGACATTTGGGAGGGTTCCCTCCCACCAAGAAGAAATGTGAATTATTCTGGATCATAATGATATCATATAGGATTTTGTTTTTTACTCTTTAGGAAAGAACACATAACTAGAAAAAACATAATTAATTAGTGAATTGACATTCTCAAGGGCCTAAAAAGCTAGGCTTATGAAAAACAATGTTGTAAACATCAACAGTAATGGAACTATATTAAAATTTAATGAACTTGAACTGATAGCGGAGGGAAAAAATTATCTAATGCATATTTCTGAAAATTCTTTATCTCCCTTCCATTATTTACTTTGTGCAAATCTATATGACAGATCAAAAGCATCTTTCACAAGTACTTGAAGAGGGGGATGAGAACCTTTATAGTTTTACAGTATGTACAGGAGACCTAAATCTACAGAATCTTAAAATTTACTGGTAAAAATATTAGCAGAGAGGGGCTATCCATAGATATTTCTTCAAGAAAGGCAAATTTACTTTGGTAAACCCACGTTCTCTGTCAAGCACTATATCAGATTCATTCACCCTTAGTAGCTCATTTTCCCTTCTCTATAACCCTGTCAGAAATATTTTTTGGGGACATATTTAAACCTCCAGAAACAGTTTACACCAGCCTTATTTTATCTGTATGGTTAACAAGCTTTCATATCATGATATTTTAAGAAATACAAACAGGTTTGAGAGATTAAGGTGAAAAGCTTTTTGTAGGGAAAAAGCAAAGATTTTAAGTTTTTCCACTCTCTGTAATTTGCTCCCTTAAAAACTTCTTTTTAGGTCTTTTCCTGTCTTAGAGCTCTCCCACTCTCTAGCGGTCCTTCTTTCTTTCCTATTATAAGGCCACCATTTTGAGCTATATTCTGTAATAAATTCCAAACACCAACTAATTTGGGCTCACGGAAAATGATGCATAAAGATGACTGCTAGACCTATTTCTAGCATGGCTATAGCACTCAAGTTTTGTGTTTTGTTTTTTTAAGATTTTTTTTTTTAAATTTATTTTAGAGAGATACAGAGAGAGAGAGGGAGAACAGGAGTGGGGTGAGAGGCAGAGGGAGAAGCAGATTCCCTGCTGAGCAGGAAGTGCAATTTGATCCCAGGACCCTGGGATCATGACCCAAGCCAAAGGCAGATGCTTAACCAACTGAACCATCCAGGCGTTCTAAAAACACTCCCCAGGTTTTTTACAGTGAGCTATACTAAGTGTTAGTATGATGTTCATGGTCTGGTTCAAGATCTCACATTTCCTAAAAACTCCAACAGCCATATGCTGAAAGTTCCCCAAATCTAAAACATAAATAGAGAGGTTACTCTTATATAGTAAATAAAGCTACACCTGTAACAAAATCAACTGGAGAGAGAGATTAAAATATTGACTTGGCTAACCATCAGAATAACTTCATGATTTTTTTTTAAAGGCAAAGGCCTAGAATCTACCCATGCTAATTAAATCACAATCTCTGAGGGAGATGTTTGACTTTTAGTAATTTTTCTAAAATTCTTAAGGCAACTCTGATGTTCAGCCAAGTTTGAGAGCTACCGATACTGAATCAGAAGAGATTACCTACCCTTTAGGAATTTTAGTATTTAAAAACTTACCCTTTAGGACTTTTAATACTTAAAAACTGTATTGAAAATAATCAAGAAAGTATGGAAAGCAAGGGGAAAGATGGTTTAATAAGTGGGAATTTGGAAACTGAGACTGAAAATATAACCAATTTCTTGAGTTTCGAGGTAGTGGTGGTTGGTTAAAAATATAAGAAGAGTTTTTAAAGATAAGAGAGATTTTTAACACACATAAATGCTAATGGGAAAGATCCAAGGAACAGGGAGAGATTGAGGTTATGAAAGACAAATAGGAAAAATCCATTCTTAAGGTCCAAGGCTAAATGAATAGTCGAGATCCACAGGAGAAGAAATGTACACTATAGAAAAGATACCTCCCTTCCTTCCTAGAACAGAAGAAAATAGGAGTCTAAAAGCAAGTGTACAAAACTTAGAAAAAGTGAGGGCAATCCAATAAAATAATTTCTCCTATTCTTCTAAAGTCGGATCTAATACTACCTGTAGGGAAAAAGTAAACCTGCCTTATAAGTAATAAATATTCTCTAGGTATTAACTGACTTAATTCTTAAAACAATTCAATGACATAGGTACTGTCACCCTTAGTTACAGATCAGAAAACAGGCAGACCTCAAAATGTATAAAGTAAAAACAGAACTAAAAGAAGAAACAAACTTATAGTCTCTATGGAAGACTTACACATAGTACTAGCAATTCATGATAATCAGGAGCTGAAAGGATATGGAAAATCATTAAAGATATTGATTACATAAACAGTAGAATGAACATATTTTACATATTAGAATACCACATCCAACAATGAAGATTTACTTTTTTTTTGAAGATTTTATTTATTTACTTGAGACAAAGAGAGAGAGAGAGAGCGTGCACAAGTGAGGTAAGGGGCAGGAGGAGAAGCAGGGAACCCTACTCAATCCCGGGACTCCAGGATCACGACCTGAGCCTAGGGCAGATGTTCAACCAACTGAGCCACCCAGGTGCTCCTGAAGATTTACATTTAAGTGCAAATAAAATATTACTATCATTGGCAATGTCATAATGCAGGCATCAACAAACTTCAAAGAATTTAAATTATTCAGGGTATGTTAACTAACCACAGTGAAAGTTAGGAATTAAAACAGAAAAGGGGAACATGCACATACAGACAAGAAAATTCCTGATTTCCTGGAAATTAAATATTTATCTAAAAGATGCAAGAAACAAAGAAAAATGGAAACATTATAAAATACTTTGAACCCAAATTAAAACATTTCAAAATTTGTGAGGAAAAAAATTTGAGATACTGCTAAAGCAGCATTGAGAAAGAGACTGGTAGCTTTATTTTATTTTTGAGACTTGAGTAAGAATTTGTTGTGCTATTTTGCCACACTTTAATCCTAAAGGCAAATTGTTGTTTAAACAATTTGTTTAAATTAAAAATAAAATAAAATGCATAGTTCATTCATTTCTTCCACCCCAGAACCCTGGCCTGTGCTCTGGCAACCACTAATCTGTTCTACCTATGAGGTTTTTTTTGTTTTTTGGGGTTTTTTTTGTTTGTTTTTTTAAAGACTACATTAAGAGACATCATACAGTATTTGTCTTTCTCTGATTTACTTCATTTAGCATAATGCCCCTGAGGTTCACCCATGTTGACGCACCAAGAAAATAAGAGAGGATTCAATAAATGAAAAGAGAAATGAAATAGGTTTACACTCAATACTACAGAAATACTAAGGACCTTGAGACTACTACAAATAATTCTAAGCCAACAAATTAGACAAGCTAAAAAGAATGGATAAATTCCTAGAGACATACAACCTACCAAGACTGAACCATGATGAAATAGAAAATTTGAACAGACACATTACTAGTAAGGAGACTGAATCAGTAATCAAAAAAAAATCCCAATAAATTAAAGCCCAGGACCAGAAGGCATCACTGGTGAATTTTACCAAACATTTAAAGAATAAATACCAGTCCTTCTCAAACTCTTCCAAAAACCCAGAAGAGGTGGGAACTCATCCAAATTCATTTTATGAGGCCTGCATTAACCCGATACCAACAGTAGACAAGAACAGTAGAAGAAGTGAAAATTACAGGCCAATACTCCTTATAAACATAGATGCAAAAATCCTCAACAAAATATGAGCAAACTGATTTTAACAGTTTATTAAACATATCATGTTTAATAGTAAACATATCATGTTTACCGGATCAGGTAAAATTTATTCCAGAGACGCAAGGATGATTCACCGTTTGCAAATCAGTTAATGTGATACACTGCATTAACAAAATGAAGGACAAAAAACTATAGGACCATCTCTTTTTTTTCCCCAGCTGTGCCAGAAACCCTTAAGAAAAAAAAAAAGAATTCTGCAGAGTTGAAGATCAAGTGTCTGAGAAAGTCTGTCCAACAGGTGCTTCAAAAGGCAAGGAGGAAGCTTATCTATGAAAAAAAGCTAAGCATTACCACAAGGAATATAGGCAGATGTACAGAACTGAGATTTGAACGGCGAGAATGGCAAGAAAAGCTGGCAACTTCTATGTACCTGTGGAACACAAACTGGCATTGGTCATCAGGATCAGAGTTATCAATGGTGTGAGTCCGAAGGTTCGAAAGGTGTTGTAGCTTCTTTGCCTTCACCAGATCTTCAGTGGCACCTTTGTTAAGTTCAACAAGGCTTCAGTTAACATACTAAGGATTGTGGAACCATATATAGCATGGGGTACCTAAACCTGAAATTGGTGAATGAATTGATCTACAAGTGTGGTTGTGGCAAAATCAATAAGAAGCACATTGCCCTGACAGATAACACATTGATTGCTCAATCTCTTGGTAAACACGGCAGCATCTGTATGGAGGATCTGATTCATGAGATCTATACTGTTGGAAAATGTTTCAAAGAAGCCAACAACTTCTTATGGCCTTTCAAATTTTCTACTCCATGAGGGGGAATGAAGAAAAAGACCACCCATTTTGTAGAAGGTGGAGATGCTGGCAATAGGGAAGACAAGACCAATAGGATTATTAGCAGGATGAACTAAGGTATCGACCATGATTATTTCTGTAATCTGGACAGTTAATAAATGACTACTTTCAAACTGAAAAAAAAATTGATATGATCATCTTAATAAAAAAGAATCTGACAAAACTCAACATCCATTTATGATAAAAATCATCAGCCAAATGGGTACAGAGGGTACATATCAACATAATAAAGACCATATATGACAAGCCCACAGCTGACATCATATTCAGCAGTGAAAACCTGAGAAAGCTTTTCCTCTAAGATCAGGAAGACATGTATAACTTTAAATGCCTGTACTGGAAAATAAGAAGCTTGAAAATAAATTATATGTTTTTCTTTCAAGAAGTTGGAAAGAGAAAAGTGAATCAAATCTAAAAATATAAAAGGGAAGAAATAATAAAAAAGAATAAATGAATAAAATATAACACAAAGATTCAAAAGAGGTAAACTTTAAGCTTTTGAAGATATGAATAAAATTGATTAATTCCTAGAAAGACAGAGTAAGGAAAAAAATAGAATAAAACAAACAACAAAATCAGGGATGACAAATGGTAAAATAATAGCATTTATACCATTCCTAGCTACACCAAAAAAGATCATAAGAGATTATAAACAACTTTTTAGCAGTAAATAAGAATATTGAAATGAACTGCAAAAATTCCTCAAAATAAAACTATAGAAAGATAAGAGCACATCAAAAACCTGAATTACTTGGTATCAAGTAAAGAAATTAAATCTGCTACTGAAAACATTCCCACAAAAGTGACCTAGGTCTACATATCTTCATCAGTGAATTCTTTGAAATATTAAAGATATAGAAAATACTAATGTTACACAACACTCTTTCTGATAATAACAAGAGAACATCCCCCAATATATTTTAAGAAGCCAGAGGAATCTTGCTACCAAACATAAGACATAAGAAAAGTAAAATACCAAGGAATCTTGAGAATATAGACAAAAATCCTAAATAAAATATAAAGAAGTCAAATTCAGTGATAAAGAAAAAGAAATGGTACACCATGACACCAGGGACTTATTCCATGAATGAGAGGCTGGTTTAATAATCATATCACTATGAAAGATCATGACAACAGAAAATAAGAAACAAGTATTTTCATAGACACAGTAAAAAAAAATTTCATAAAAGTCACCATCCATTTATGATTTTTAAAAAACCCTCTTGCAAAACTAGAAATAGAAAGGAATTTACTTTACCTTATAAAGAATATCTACAAATTCTAACATGAGTGGCAAAGCAAAATACTGAGGAAGAAGAAATTACACACGGTATGATCCATTTACGTAAACATAAAAGCAGGTAAAAATATGTGGTCTGAAGTCAAGAGATTGATTACACTTCCAAGATGAGGACTTCTGACTTATTGATAATGTTAAGTTTATTGGATAGATGTGTTCTGCTTGCAAAAATTAAGCTGTACATTTCTGATATTCACTTTACTGTATGCATATTATACCTCAATAATCAGAAGATAGGAATGGGACAATGATGTTCATCATCACCACTTCTCTTCAATATTTACCAAAAATTCCAGCCCATGTAATAAGTCAAGAGGAAAAAAATAGCATTAAGGATTGAAAAATAATAAAACTATTATTAATAGATGACATAACTGTGCACTTAGAATACATTAAATAATGTTTAGAAAAAAATTAGTACTAACAAATTAAGAAACTTCACTAGATACAAGACCAATGTACTAAATTGTATTGCTCATAGCAGCAACAGAAATAAAAAATGAGATAATTTATAGCAACATTGGAAGTCAAATATTTAGAAGTAAATCTAACAAAAGATGTGTGAAAATGTCACTAAAATGCATTATTGAGAAGTATTAAAGAAGAGCTAAATAAATGTAGGAATATATTATGTTTTTGGTTATATGACTCAGTAATGTTTGGATAACAATTCTTTCAAAATTTATCTATAGATTTAATGAAACCCTGACTCTATATTGATTTCCAATGATCCTCATCTCTTGATATTAATACCTTTTTTTAATAGCTTCCCACCTTATACCAGGGTTGGTCTGTGTAACCAACAGAATGCTATAGAAATGATTGTATATCACTTCAGAGACTAGTTTATCAAAGATTCTACAGTTTCCATCTTGGTCACTTTCTCCCACCATTCTCTCTCTTGGATCAACTGCTATGAGGAAAGCAATCTACCTACCATGCCTTGAGATCACTCAAGCACCACTGTAGAGAGGCCCAGCTAATAGTGAGGAACTGAGTGAGTCAACAGCGAGTCTTACCAAAGTGGATCATCCAACCTCAGTCAACCTTTCTTATGAATGCAGCCCCAACTGACATCTTGAGTACAACGTCCTGAGAGACACTGTATCAGAACCACCAGATAGCTAAGTGTTGGAGATAATATGTATTGCTTTATGCTGTTTAATTTGGAGGTGATTCATTGTGCAGCACATCAGTGGTATAAATCCCAATCTAAATCTCAGGAATTTTGGTGGAAACAAGATGATCCTAAAATTAATAGAGAAATGTAAAGGGCCAAGAATAGTCAAAGCAATCTTCAAAAGAACAAATCTTGAGTACTAACATTACCAAATATCAAGATTCACTATAAAACTATATTAAGACAATGTGGGATAGGCACAAGGATAGACAGACTTCCCAATGGAAAAAAAATGGGGAGTGTACAAATTTGTCTATACATTCCAGTCACCTAATTTATGACAAAGATAACTCTGCAGTACAATGGGAAAAACTGGTCTGTTCTACAAACGGTATGAGATAAATTGGATGTTCTTATAGTATACATCTACCTGGACCCATCCATCATTTACAAAACACAAATCCAGATTTACTGCCAATCCAAACGCCAAAGTGAATACATATTTTAAAATAAAATATGAAACATCTTTATGAATGTGGGATTGGTAAATATTTTTTAAACAAGGGACAAAAAGGGCTCTTCATTGACTGAAAATTAATTGAACCACATTAAGATCAAATATTTTGTTCATTAAAAGACAACAAGAATAGAAATATAAACTGCGATGATTGATATTTGCATTACACGTACCCAAAGAACTTACATGCATCATATATAAAGAGCTCTTACATATCAACTAAAAACTTGTGCCAAAGACCTGATACCCCACAAAAGAAAGTGTCTTAATGGCCAGAATGCAGGTGAAACAGTGCACAACATATTTTTTTCATAAGGAAATAAAAACCGCAATTCGTTTATCATTAGATCTCTATTACAGAGGCTAAAATAAGGAGGCGCTTGAGTGGCTCAGTCATTAAGCGCCCTTCTTCGGCTTAGGTCATGATCTGATGTCCTGGGATAGAGCCCCATGTTGGGCTCACTGCTCGGCCTGTTCACTGGAAGCCTGCCTCTTCCTCTCCCTCTGCCTCTCTCCCGACTTGTGCACATGCTCTCTCTCTCAAATAAAATCTTTTTAAAAAGGCTAAAATCAATTTTTAAAAAGGTAATACCAAGTATTAAAAAGGATGTGGAATAATGGGAGGTCTCAAAAATTCCTGTTGAGTAAACTGGTGTCACTTTGGAAAATTTGGGCAGCAGCTGCAAAAGCAGAGCATAAGCACACTCTGGGATGCAGTAGTTCTTTAAGTCTATATTCAGTAGAAATGCATGCATGCAATTCCATACAGTAGTGAGAGTTCCTCAACAAACCAGGAAAAAATATGGTGACTCTAACATAACATTGAGCAAAAGAGCTAAACACAAAGACGTGCAGGCAGTGTAAGTCCACTTACATAAAATATGAAAACAGGCTAAACTAATCTATCTTAGAAGACAGAAGAATGGTTACTCTTGCATGATGCGGGCTTCCCAGTTTAAGTTTGAATGAAGGTCATTTTACGAAAGTTAATTGAACTGTTTATGATATATGCAGTTTTCTGTATGTACATTGTACCTCAAGGGCAGTTTGCAAAAGTTAAAAAACTGCATATAATTTCCTTCAGTTCCACTCAAAACCAAAAGAAAAAAATGCACTGGTACTTCTAACTAACTGAAAATATAGACTCATACCTTGTATTATTACCCTAAATGTTTCCACCTTATTTTTAGCCAATTTTATAAAGTTAATATACTTCTTTCTTAATAAAACTAGCTTCTAAACTATACAGAAAATATTCTCAAATTCAAAGAATTTTAAAGTAATCATTTCTTCATTAATTATCCTTTCAGCATCTACAAAAAGGTTAATGATCAGTTTGGAAAAAAGCACAGGTTAGATCTGACAAAAATATAATTAGTGCAACACAAATTATCATGTCTCCTCTTAAAAATTTTCAATAGCTCTTTACTACCTATGGAAAAACCTATTTCAACTTTTTTAAAATAATAGTTCACAAAGTGACCTTCATCTGTGTTTGCAGTATTAATTCCCTCTACTCTTTATTTCATTCATTTGTATGTTAAAAAACTACTGATTGAATGATTATGTTCCAGACACTATTTTAGAAGTTATCTCCACAGAGGTAAACAATGCAGTCAAATCCCTTCATCCAGTGGAATAACAATCTCATAGAAATGATTTATATTAAGGAAAAACTATCCATATGGGTCCACACTCCTCGTCCCCAGACCAAGCACTCACTCACAGCCAGTGGATGAAATTCAGAAAATGCTCTTGTTTCCCACCCACCCCATTATATGCAGCTGAAACGGAGCCAAAGACATAGTAGAAGCTGGATGGGATTCTAATGATTCTGTTGATAGGTACTGAGTCAAAAGCTATGCTAGCTGCCTTTATCCTTACTCTAAACGCACTCCAAGGTATTATGTAAAAAAAAAAAATGTGTACAACCTAATAAATACAAGCAAAAAACTTGAGAAATTAGCAAATGGATTATGGTCTTCATTCACTGAAAATCCACATCAATCTTACTGCAAAGAAAAGTCATCTTGGACCTGAGGTTATCCGATAAGTATCCCTGAAGACTATGCTTCAGGATATATCAACCTATCTTGTACCACATTATTTTGAAGTATGCTATTTACATTTACTGTAGTAGTCATCTTGGGTTGCCATGACAAAATATGGTAGTCTGGGAAGGTTAAACAACAGACATTTATTTTCTCACAGTTCTAGAGACTTGAAGTTCAATATTAGGGTGCAAGTATGGTCAGGTTCTAATGATAGCTCTCTTCCTGACCTGCAAATGGCCACCTTCTCCCTATGCCCTTGCATGAAGGACAAAGATATCCTTCTCTTTCTCTTACAAGGCCACCAGTCCTATAGGTTTAAGATTCCACCATCATGACCTCATTTACTTAACTCCTAAAAACCTTATCTCCAAATACAGTATTAGTAGCATCAGTCACAGTGAGTTAGAACTTTAACATATGAATTTTGGTGGGAACACAGTTTTGTCCCAAAGCAATTATACTTTCTAAGTTTAGAATCTAGAGATAAAGCCATCGTGATAAATGACTGCAGGAGTGTAACTATATTCATATTTTTTATAGACCCAACTGTTCATTAGCTTTGACAACTACTTGGAAATAAAACAGCCTTTAGAAAAAGAACATTAGATAACCTCTGGAAACATGGCCGATTGATCTTGGCTTTAGTTTTGATCAAAACATCGCTCAGCTTGATTAAACTTTAGACAGATTCCTTTGTGATTCTAGCCCTCTAACATCCCTTTTTTCCTTCAGAAAACTAGTTTTCTTACTTTGGAACACTGGAGTAAGTTTTCTTACTTTAGAAAACCTGCTATTGGAAATTCATTCTCTGCCCCTTTGAAATATAAATCTTCCAGCATCTTGCCAGTTTTATAACCCAGGAACGTCTTTCTCAAAGACCTAGGAGCCAAACCCTTTGAAATATAATCATCCAGAAAGACAGTGTTCCAGGTAGTGGGTAGAGCTTAATTTCCATAATCCCCAACTGGCAAACACAGTTAAACTAATCACCTTGACAAACCTCCCTACTAATGCATCCTCCATTCGTTTTTCACTAGCTCACCCCAGAGCTTAAACATTCTCCAGCCTTTTGAGAAGAGTTGAGTTCAGTCTTTCTCTCCAACTGCAATAGTCTTGACCTCTATTTCAATAATCTTGAATAATGTTTTCCTTGCCTGTTCAACTTATCCAGTGCAGTTTCTCTTTGAGAGTTCTAAATAAAGAATAATCTGTAAGATAATAATAATATTCTGTAATAAATATATACACCATACTAAATCCCGTAATTCTTATCTTGCTGAGCAGTAAATTTTATAGCCATTAGAAGTATACAAACCTCTAACTTATTTTTAACTAAGAAGAAAAATGAGGCTAGCACAATGAGAATGGGATAGATGAAAGAAAAGATGCTACTGAGCTGAAGTTTTCTCCTCTGCTGTGAGAAGGAAACTGAGCCAATCAACCAATTATGCTAGAAAGGCTAACTAACTAGGTAACTTTACCCAGGGATCAGAAGAAAGAGCCAGAAGACTATGATAACTGTTTTCTAAGACATGATTCTTTATAGGGTCTATTTATCAAAACCTAACTACACCTATTGTTCTAATTTTAATACTAGATTTTTAAACTGAACTATTTGTAAAAGGAAAATAAGTCCTCTTGTTACATTTTCTATAGAGTATTTATTAATAAAAAAAGACTTCATGCTCTTAATTTTTGTGGTTTTAACCAAAAATTTGTAAGTTCCTTGATCTAGTACTATTATTTGTTCAAAAGAGCTTTGTGGACTGAAAAAAAAAATGACAATTTCTATTATTGTTTTTTTCTCCTGCTCTAAATATTGTCCCAATACCAGAAGTATATATTTACTCATCCAAAAGGGAAAAAATGAAAGTAACAAAACAGAGATAGGCTTAAAATAATAAAATATTACTTTAATCTTATTGTCCCATTATTCACAGCCACATAACAAGAGAGAAACAAGCTTCCAAGTTAAACATAAGAAATACAACAAACCAGTAACTTATGATTCTCTTAAGGGATAGAAATTGCTGGGAAGCTTTTTATATTTCAAAGGAAAACATAAATTTAATATGAGCATGATTTTCTAAATTTTTCCACAAAATATTATTCAGTAAGTAAATTATTCTACACAATCTCACATTTGTCATAAGGTGTGGATATTTCCTTAACCATGTTTAAATGCCATCTCAACAATCTTATTTTCCTAAGTGCCTTTTTTTGGTCAGGTTTCATTTTGGCAGTGAGGTACATCTCCGTTGCTGCTCCATGGAAAACTATATGTTAGCTCGTTCTGTTGATCTAAAAGCATCTTAGGTCAAATGAGTTAATTCATCTGCTGCGCTTTTTTAATTTTTAAATTGTCATTTGGCATAGCTTTCCAATTAAATTATTAAAAATTATAGGCCCCCAAAGTCTCTCAATGTACGTCCCATATAATCAACGCATATTTGAGGAAAACGTTCATTAAGTACAGATTTCTGTATCCTAGAAATTATTTTTAAAGTCCTTCAACTTATTGAAGTTAGGGGCTGACAATATTAAAGATATATACCCTAAAACATTCAAAAATGATTATGACCCTACCTGGAGGAAGGTCTGCTATTGGGACACATCAGTAATCTCGGCACCACATCAGCAGGCAAGGACATGGGAAAGCCACATTTAAGAGGTTAAAAGAAGTCTCTTTATTATTCGTACTTAATGAAGCCATCAGCTATAATCCAGTTGCACACTGCTGCCTTTTTATAAGTTGTCCTCAATTACATAAAGTGGTGTTCCTGAAGTAAAGAGTTTTAAAATGATTCCTTAAAAGGAGACAAAACTGAAGCCAATAGAACTCATTTACTTGGACAGGGATTTTTCAGATTCAGTAAGACTTCAAAGCAGGTTATTTTATACTCTAAGCTGAATTCCATTGGCATATCTTAAAAAGAGACTTAAACAAGCTTTTCCAATTGGTGACATACACAACTACAACAATTCTCTAGTACTATGTGTTCATACATCACAGGACAAGGTTTTGTCTGTATAACTTGAACAATATTATGGAAATGTCTTAGGGTTCACTCTCTTTCACATAAATGTGAAATAGAAAAAAACACCATTAGGCATTGATCTCAGAAATGGGATATGGTCACAACAAGAGAGGCCAGCGCTGTTAAAAATGACCTCTTAGAAGGAACAAGTACAAGTGGTAATTCTGAAGATAATTTACCCATAAAGTTTGTAGCATATCCACTTAGAATAAGCTCGTTAAGTCACAAGGCATTTGAAAATATTGGATAGAAGAGATAAATATTAGTAAGTTGAATATCAAATGAATTTCACAGACATATTCAAACCCCACTCCAGGTCCCGTGAAGCTCAAATTATTCCCCATGCAGGTGAAAATTCACATGAGGCTTATTCTCTAATTCTAGTCACTGACATAGTAGGCAACAGGACAATACCTCCTACCACATCAACTCGATTAGGATCTGTTCTTCCTCTCATCCCAAATGTTCTTTCTTTCCTTGAACATGCCAAGCTATCTACCACAACTTTGGGCGCATGTTAATCCCTCTGCCTGGTGTGGTGGGTTAAATTGCACAGACGTAACTAAGAATTTCAGTGGAGTTCATCCTGGATTCAGGGTTTTCCCACCATGACAGTTTCCTTCCAAGAGAAAGGCAAAGGGAGACTTGTGACACAGAGACACTCAAGAGCAGAAGACAATGTAAAGACAGAGAGAGATGGTCGTAATGGAATTATAATCCAAGGCATATCAGGGATTCCTGGCTGCCACCAGAATCTAGGACAGAGGCATGGATCTGTCATCCCTCAGAGCCTCCAGAAGGAACAACCCTGCTGACACCTGGATTTTTTACTTCTGGCCTCCATAATTGAGAGAAAACACATCTCTGCTGTTTCATGCAACCAAGTCTGTGGTTGTTATGGCAACTTTTAGAAACTAAGACACAGGGACACCTTCTTCTTGGATGGTCTTTGCTTCAGGTCTGCCTCAAGGCCTCCTCCTAAGAGGGGCTTTCCTTGATGATGCCATTAAAATACATCTTTAAATCTACTAATCTCTATCACTGAATCCTATTCATTTTTATAGCACTCACCAAAAGTTATAATTATGTATTTATGTGTTTATTTATTGCCTGACTTCTGCACTAAGCTATAAGCTCCATAAAGGCTCTTTGTTTCTGCAGTAGATTAAACACAGTGTGTCCAGCAAACCGTACATGCTTAGCACACAGTTGGGTTCAAAAGTTAATACATAAATGCCTTATAAATGAGTAATCTACCAATGTAATTGAGCCCTTTAACCAGTTTCTGAAAATAAAATTAAAAAGCATACATAAAACATTCATGAGAACAGAATTTACTAAAGAATAGAAGGTGAGAGAAATGGATTAGATTTCTACTGCACAGTATAAAAATTCCTTCTGGTAATGCCACAACTATTGGTTTCTTTTGGCCTTCCCCATGCAGTGCTCAATCTCACATTTTCTCCCTGACTCATTTTCTTTCTGGCCCCTTCTCCATTATCTCATCTCTCCTCCCTCTTGGAAACAAAAAAGAAACTCCTATCCTATACAGATGGGTTTTATACTCTAAGCTTAACCCTGAACATAAGCTCCCAGTGTGTCACCTCCTAAATCATTTTCCTATGTTTTAAAAACATTTACAGGGTGCTACTTACACAGCAATGACTATTCTGTTAAGGAAAAAAAATGTTCATGACTTAGAAATAAGGCAAAGAGAAAGCAGCAAATCTTTTTAATTTTACATTGGAGCATTGTTTAACAGCCCATCTAAGGACTGTTTCATTACCTGAGACAGCATCTTTGACTTAGTATATATTATTAATTAAAAGCCCAGAGAAGCCAAAGTTACAGGTTAACTTGTAGATTGTTGTCTGATACAAATATAAATGATTCCTGGCTGGTAAAAAAGGTCCCCAAGGTTATACGCCATTGCCCTGTAGAACATTAACTCATTAGGTTCTAACCTAGCCATTCTAGCTCAAAAATCCTTCTCTGACACCAACATAGCTCTCTTTCTATAACCAGGTACGTAGGTATGTGGCATGTGCTCATCCTACAGAACCCTCATATATAGAATATACAGAGCATAGAATATTCTATATATAAGAGTTCTATGATGGACTTCTGAAAATGGGAGTTTAGCAATCCTAAATGTTTCAAAAACATGAACTCACCAATTATTTATCAAGTTTTTTTTAAGGAATAAATTTTTTCCCTTCTAAATGGAGTTGTACTACCAACTTTTAGAATATTAACTTACTAGCACTGCCCTCCCCCCACCCTTAATACATAGCATGAAAGATGCTAGCAGATTAACACAAAAGATAAAATGCTGTACAGGATTCGCCTTTGCTTTCCCTCTGAGTAACAGACCACATTTTTCCCAACATTTTCACCTTTTTTTTTCTGATTAAACTCAAAGTTATTCAAAAAGCAGCCACACAGAAGTTAGAAAACTCTGCTCTCATTGAAACTAATAACATACTTCACAGAGAGATTAGTGTGGCCTGTATTCATCACGACGCTGCTTAACACTTTTACAGCATGCACAACAAAAGCGATCTCTGGGCAACGGGTCTCTGTGGAAATGGCACCAGGTCAGGTACAAAATGCATGGCAGACCATATTCTTTAAATATCCCCCTCCATTCTGAGGAACATCCCTGAAGCATTAAGTCAAAATAATATCAAGTAAAGTCATCATAATTTATGATCATCTGCTTTAATCATCTTGAATATTTACACTAGAATAGTCCTAACTAAAACCTAAGCTCTCAGGTTATATGTATAAGCACACACACACACACTTACACATAAAAACATATATATGTACATGCCTACATTTAAATTACCACAATCATATTGAAGAGGTAACATGTAGTTATATTAACCTACAAAAGACTATCAATTTGACTTTTGTTAGACTTGAAAATTTGACTACAGAAAAGGTACTTTACTAATGTCATTGATTCTTTAAAATTTTTACTGTGAACATCAAAGTGACACACTGAACATCAAAATATCTATGATCCATCACTTATCATTTGTTTTTAAAGGAACATCAAAAAATTTAATCTGATAATGTTAGTATATCAGATAAAAAGCTGACATTATTAACAAGTAAGAATACGTTTATATATGTGTATACACATACTATCTACATCTGCTATGTACAGATTATGAAGGATGAAATTTACAAGTTTTTTATAGGGGTATGTGGGTGGCTCAGTCGGTTGGCCATCTGCCTTCAGCTCAGGTCATGATCTCAGGTCCTTGGATGGAGCCCCACATCGGGCTCCCTGCTCAGCGGGGAGCCTGCTTTTCTCTCTGCTCCTCACCCCACTCGTGCTCTCTCCCTCTCTCTCTCTCTCAAATAAGTAAATAAAATCTATTAAAAATTTTTGTTTATAAAGTATATTTCAGAGTACATTTTTTTTTCCTGTTTCTTGAAACAATGTTTATTTCCCTCTTCCTCTCCATCATTTTCTGCTAATATATTCAATCAAATGTCAGGGCTTGCTCTATGCCATATTTGTTTTGGTGGCATGGCTCAGCAAAAGAGGCTAAGCTCTTCATTGGTCAGAGTGGAGGAAGTCTGTGTTCCATTGTGTGGTTATCTCATGTGTTTTATTATGACTGTGGTTAATCACTGCAATTCCTAATCTTGAGGACTGCTCTAAAGTTGAAGTATTAGGATAATAGGTTAGTGTTAGGATAATGGTTACTAGGGTGATTGATATGAGGTATCTAAGTGGAGATGTCAAGCAATTGAATGCCTAAGTTCCAGGTTTTATTTTCCAGTTTTTAAAAAAATATTTTGAGTTAGAAGATAAATTATCAGATTTAAGCATGTAGGTTGGTATTTACAACCATAGAAGTAGTTAAGAAAAAAGAAGAGAAAGCTCAATGTCCAGAAGATGCTACAATCATAAGAAATATTTAAACAACAAAATTGAATGTTAATCAAGAGGTTATTTAACTCTTAAATTCTGTCTTATAGCAAATGCACCATTCAAATAACAGTCCTATCTAGTGATTCCCACCCCTGCCTACAAGTGGGATCAATGGAGATTAAAAAAAATAATAATAATGCTATTCCTCTGTTTTCTAAAAAGAGGAAAGACTGATGGAGGGAGGCACTTTTCAATTCAATCCACTTTTCAATCCACTTCTGGTTCTTTGACTTCAGATTATTGCAAGGAAAATTAAAGGATCAAAATCATGAGTTATGGGTTTAACAATAACAAAGACAAAACTGCTAACATTTGTTTCTTATTCAAACAAAGATCTTCAAGTGTGAATAGTAAAAATGAACAGTGTTAAGAAAACTGAGTCCCAAGATCATGGCCAGAAATATTACAGAATTAGTAATGACTAGTGATTCTGAATATAGCCTTTAGATGGGTATAGGACAGGGCCCTTAGATACTTTTTAGCTTATACAAGTTATGTAATCTTTCAAAGCTTTTATTTTCTTATTTGTGAAATGCTAGAAATTTTTATTTGATGGGATTAATATAAGGATTAATTAGTTGTGATAATGTCTATAAAATACAGAGATTCATTATAGTCCACAGAATAATTTTCACTTTCTTTAAGCTTTGTTCACAAAAATACCAGGACCAAGAGATGACTCAAGTAACATGACCCAAATCAGGACCATACGTAAGTCCTAATTCTCAGTGATTCTACTAAAATTTCATAATACTCAGCTATTTAGAACAAGACTTTACCTTAATTATCCCTACTATGAAGGAAAAAAGGAGGGTACAAAACTATAATGAACTCGTGGTTACAGAAAATATTTCTTTCACTTAAGGAAAACTGTTTGCTTCAATTTTTATACAAATATATGTCTGTACATGCCACCCTGAAATATCCAGAATTAAGAAACAGAAAAATGGAATTTGAAATTGTAAAATAGTTACATTATTCTGTGTTTCTCCATCCATGAATCTCTTTAAATTGTCTCAGCAATCTTCAGAGACAATCACTATCCTGATACTTCACTTACCTTCGATTTCCTGGCCCCTGAAGTACAAAAGAACTGACTTTTTCAAGATAGATTCTGATTATTTACGTTCCTTTATAGATAAAGCAGGTCAAGATTATCATAACAAGTCTGATACAAAATCTAAAATATATCCACCATCCTTAAGAAATACACTCAACCNTTTAAAAAAAAAAAAAAAAAAAAAAAAAAAGAAATACACTCAACCAAAAATTTCTCAAGGACTCTGAAAATCCCTTATCACACATAACTTCCCAGATAAGATTTCTAGTTGTATCACATAAATCATATTCTCAAAATCAGTGAAGTGACATTTTTATATATTTCATTTTCCAACATGTATTTAAATGATCAAGACATCCAACTAAGATTATGGAATAGGCTGATATATTCAACGTATGAATCCTTTTGCATATTTTTGGGCAAAATACTCTATCATTATGATGGCATGATCTTAGCAATGGAACTGTTGTAGATTTATCAAGAAAATAGATTAAAAAGCAGCTGGAGAAAACTTTAAGGTATTCAAAATCTATACCCTGTTTATCCTAATCCAACAAGTTTCTAGAATTCCTGTTTCTGAAATGTGATCTTGGCTAGTTCAAACAATTATTTGCCATCTTTGATAAAACCCTATGTAAATTGATGACATTACCATCTGGCCTGGTTTCAACAACTCTTACATTACTGGATTTTACCAACAGGATTTCAGAGTGACCAAGTCCACTACACTTCAACAGATCTGATCGGTATGAAAAGGCAACATGCAGCTGAGTTCCATGCTCAGTCACTGTATCAACGTATATACCTCTTATATAGACAGATGGCAGAAATAGGATCCTAAAAGAGAAGCATAAAAACTGTCGTCTCCTGAAAGTACAAAATCACCAATGAATTTCAAAGTCGCTTTTTGTCACTGCTTTTATGGGAGCTACTTGAAAACTATCATTTGCAAAACTTCCACATAACATAACAATTGTAAATGTTCATTGGTAGTACACTGACTCAAACTGAATCAGAAATTCAAATTAAGTCAGATCATCAAAATTGATTCGTATAACAGATTAATTTCAGCATAAGTCAACTGACATTATCCAATTTTAAATTTTGATTTTAGTTTTCTCTAAAAGCTAATATCCTTGAATGCCTCTCATTTGCTGAATATATCTTAGAATAATTAAGAAAAGGGATCCTGGAAAATTTATTCTTCAGATTCCCCTGAAAGAATACAATACAGGAAGAATGTAGAAGAGGGTAGCAGTGATTTCAAGTTTACAACACAAGCCTAGCAAACCAACCAAGTGCTAGCCTACACACTGGATTGTAAGGTGTCTAACCTATTAGAAACATTGCTCTGCTTTGTTCATAATAAAAGAATGACAAATACCAAAGATTTAAAAGATCAATGAAACTCAGTGTTGTTTTTCACCATTGTTTAGAACAATGAAAAATGAAAAAAACCTTAATATCCACCTACCAGAGCATGATTAATCCAGGCAGTGGAAAGCCATGCAACCAGTGAAAATGAAAACGTTGTACTTGAAAGGAACAAAGTAGACTGAAATTCTTAAAATAGCCAACATAATATTGAGTTAAAGAAGACAGAGAACAGGAAATACAGGAGCGCCAGTAGGATCCCATTTAAGTAAAATGTCATCTTTCATAAGAAATCTGGATGGGTATATGCTAAGTTTGTACTAGTGCTCCTCTAGGGAATAATATTTAGGGGGAGATACTTTCACTTTAGAATGTTTACACCTTCACTTGGTTTGATTTGTTACTAGTATGTCATTTTTACATAATAAACATAGACATATTTTAAATTTTTATTTAATTATAATAGATACCCATATTAGTTTCAGGTGTACAACATGACTATACACACACACACATACACATATATACTTGACCCTTGTAAAACACCAGTTGAATTGCACAGATATGTGGATTTTTTTTTATGTATACAGTACTGTATTTTCTCTTCCTTCTGATTCTTTTTTTCTATAGCTTGCTTTATCGTACGAATACACTATATAACACCTATAACAAAAAAAAAGGTTAATGGACACTCTTGATTATTGATAAGGCTTCTAATCAGCAGTAATCTACCAGTAGTTAGGATTGGAGGGGGGGAGTAGTCAAAAGTTGTAGGTGGATTTTCACTGCATAGGGGCAGGGGAGAAGGGTTGGCTCACCTAAGCCCCACATTGTTCAAGGGTCAACTGTGTTGTTAAACGATCACCACAGTAAGTCTGTTTACATCCATCACCATAGAAAGTTCTTTCTTATGATGAGAACTTTTAGGATCTACTCTTAGCAACTTTCAAATATGCAATGCGGTACTGTTAACTATGGTTGCCATGGTATACATCACATCCCCTTAACTTATAACTGGAAGTTTTTACCTTTTCACTATCTTCATGCATTTTGCCCACCTTTCCCAACCAGCGCAGGCAAATACCAGTGTATTCTATTTATCTAGGAGTTTTGATTTTTTTAAGCTTCCGCAAATAAGTGAGATCATATGGTATTTGTCTTTTTCTGATTTATTTCACTTAGCATAATATCCTCAAGGTCCATTGATGTTATCACAAATACCAAGAGCTCATTATTTTTTATACCTGCATAATATTCTATTATACATAGATATCACATTTTCTTCACCCATGCACGCTTTTTCCCTCAGATTTGTTAGAACCCTAATCTGTACAGTGAGTCTCTGAAACTGTTTAATACAAAATTTCCCAAAGTAGATGGATAGGATACTGCAGCTGTGTCTTATAGGGTAGGTAGACTATTTTCCCCCGAATAATCCTTGATTTAAAAAAAATTATTACAGTATGGTTAACAGAGTATTAGTTTCAAGTGTATAATGCAGTGATTCAACAATTCTATGTATTACTCAGTGCTCATCAAGATAAGGATACTTTTAATCCCCTTCATCTATTTCCCCCCTCCCTCTACTTTTTTCCTTATGGTAGCCGCTTCTCTAGAGTTAAAAGTCCGTTTTTTTAAATTTTCCTTTTTTTCCCTTTGTTCATTTGTTTTGTTTCTTAAATTCCACATGAGTGAAAGTACATGTATTTGTCTTTCTCTTACTTATTTCACTTGACATACTCTCTAGCTCCATCCATGTTGTTGTAAATGGCAAGATTTTTTTCTTTCTTATGGCTGAATAATATTCTATTGTATGTATATGTAGGTTTATGTGTACGTTCTTCACTTATCTACTGAAGGACACATGGGCTCCTTCCATAATTTGCTTATTATAAATAATGCAACAAACATATGGGTGCATTTATGCCTTCAAATTAGTGTTTTTGGTAGTGTAATTACTGGGTAAGAGGGTAGTTCTTTTTAATTTTTTGAGGATCCTCCATACTGTTTTTGACAGTGGCTGCACCAGTTTATATTCCCACCCACAGTATAAGAGGGTTACTTTTTCTCCACATCCTTACCAACACTTGTTGCTGTGTTTTGATTTTAGCCATTCTGACAGGTGTGAGGTGGTATCTCACTACAGTTTGGATTTGCATTTCCCTCATGATGAGTGATGTTGAGCATCTTTTCATGCATCTGTTGGCCATCTGGAGGTCTTCTCTGGAAAAATGTTCATGTCTTCTACCCATTTTTAATTGGATTTTGGGGTGTTCAGTTTTAGAAGTTCTTTATATATTTTGAATACTAACCCTTTATCAGATTTATCATTTGCAAATGTCCTCTCTCATTCAGTATGCTTTACAGTTTTGTTCATTGTTTACTATGCAAAAGTTTTTATTTTGATGTAGTCCCAATAGTTTATTTTTGCTTTGGTTTCTCTTGCCTCAGGAGATATATCTAGAAAAATGTTGCCACAGTCTAGGTCAGAGAAATTACTGCCTGTGCTATTTTAGAATTTTCATGGTTTCAGGTCTCACATTTAAAGTCCTTGATACATTTTGACTTTTTGTGTGTGTGTGGTGTAACAAAGTGGTCCAGTTTCATTCTTTTGCATGTTAACTGTAGTTTTCCCAAAACCATTTGCAGAATAGACAGTCTTTTTCCCCTTGCATATTCTTACTTCCTACATTGAAGATTAACTGACCATACAATCATGGGTTTCTAGGCTATGTTGTTCCATTGACCTATGTGTCTATATTTGTGCCAGTACCATACTATTTGATTACTACTTGAAATCTGTAATTATGATACCTTCAGATTTACTTTTTAAGATTTCTATGGCTATTCAGGATCTTTTGTGTTTCCATACAAATTTTAGGATTATTTGTTCTAGTTCTGTGAAAAATGCTGTTGGTCTTTTGATAGGGATTGCATTAAACCTGTAGATTGCTTTTAGTATAGACACTTGAACAATATTTGTTCTTCAAACCCATGAGCATGTAATATCTTTCCATTTCTTTCTGTCATCTTCATTTATTTCATCAGTGTTTTATAGTTTTCTGAGTATAGGTCTTTCAGCTTCTTGGTTAAGTTTATTCCTAGGTATTTTATTATTTTTGGTGCAATTGTAATGAGCTTGCTTTCTTAATTTCTCTTTCTGCTGCTTTATTATTCGTGTATAGAAATGCAACAGATTTTTATACATTGATTTTGTATCCTGCCACCTTATTCATTTATCAGTTCTAACAGTTTTTTTGGTGAAGTCTTTAGGGTTTGATTATAATATCATCCAGAAACAGAAGTTTTACTTCTTATCAATTTCAATACCTTTTATTCATTTTTCTGGTCTAATTGCTATGGCTAAGACTACAAGTGGTGAGAGCGAACATCCTTTTCTTGTTCCTAACCTTAGGGGAAAAGCTCTGGTTTTACCCCACTGAGTATAGAGTTAGCTGTGAGTTTTTCACGTAAGGCTTTTATTATGTTGAGATATGTTCCTACTAAACCTACTCTGTTGAGGATTTTTATCATGAATGGATGTTATACTTTGTCAAATGCTTCTTCTGCATCTATTAAAATGATATGATTTTTATCCTTTGTCTTATTGATGTGATGCATCTATTCATGCATTGATTGACATCTGGGTTGTTTCCCTACCTTGACTATGGTAAATAGTGCTGTTATGAACATGGAGTACATATACCTTTTCGAGTTAATGTTTTTATTTTCTTCATATACCTAGAAAAGAAATTGCTGGATCATGTAACAGTTCTGTTCTCAATTTTTTGAGAACTTTCCATAACATTTTCAATAGTGGCTGCATACATTTACATTCTCACCAACAGTACACAAGTGTTCCCCTTTTTCCACATTCTTGCCAATATCTGTTGCCTACTGTCTTTTTGAGAGTAGCCATTCTAACAGGTATGAAGGGATATCTCATTGACATTTTCATTTTTCATTTCCCTGATGATTAATGAGGAACATCCTTTCATGTACCTATTGGTCATCTGTATGACTTCCCAGGAAAAACGTCTATTCAGATCTTCTACCCATTTGTAATCAGATTTTTGGAGGGTTTTTTTTTTTGCTATTGAGTTGTAGAAGTATTTTATATATTTTGGCTATTAAGCCTTTATCAGATATATGCTTTGCAAATAAATTCTCCCCTTCAGTAGGTAGCCTTTTGATTCTGTTGATGATTTCCTTTGCTGAGCAGAAGGTTTTCAGTTTGATGTAGTCCCACTTGTTTTTGTTGCTTTTGCCTTCAGAGTCAAATCAAAAAATCACTTCCAAGACTTACATCAAAGAGCTTATTGCCTATATTTTTTTCTAGGAATTTTATGGTTTCAGGTCTTATATTCAAGCCTTTAATCCATTTCGAGTTAATTGCTGTGTATTGTTGAAGGCAGTGGTCCAGTTTTCATTCTTTCAAATATACCTGTTTAATTTTCCCAACACCATTTATTAAAGAGATTGTCCTTTCCTCATTATATATTCTTGGCTCCTTTGCTGTAAATTAATCAACTATAAATACATGGGTTTATTTCTGAACTCTCTTCTGTTCCACTGATCTGTGTTTTTTTATTCCATTACTCTACTGTCTGGATTACTATAGCTTTATAATATACTTTGAATCCATGGAGCATGTTGCTTCCAGCTTTGTTCTTCTTTGTTGGGATTGCTTTGGCTATTTGGGATCTTCTGTGGTTCCACACATATTTTAGGATTGTTTATCCTATTTCTGTAAAAAATGCCACTGGAATTTTAATAAGGAATTTTGAATGCATAGATTGCTTTGGGTAGTATGAACACTTAAACAATATTAATTTTTCCAATCCATGAGCAGGAATATCTTTTCATTATTTAAATTTTATTTGAGAGAGAGAGAGAGAGCATGAGCAGGAGGGGCAGAGGGAGCCCCACATGGGGCTTGATCCCAGAACCCCAGGATCATAACCTGAGTCAAAGGCAGATGCTTAACTGACTAAGCCACCCAAGTACCCCTCATTATTTGTGTCTTCAAGTTTTTTCATCATCTTAATAATTTTCAGTGTAGAGTTTCACTTCATTGTTTAAATTTATTCCTATGTATTTTATTCCTCTTGATGAAATAAATGAGATTATTTTCTTAACTTCTCTTTCTGGTAGTTCATTATTAGTGTATAAAAATGAAATAGCTTTCTGTAGGCTGATTTTGTATCCCACAACTTTACTGTATTTATTAGTTCTAAGAGTATTTTTGGTTGGAGTGTAAGGTTTTCTACATATATTATCATGTCATCTAAAAATACTGTGTTACTATTTTCTTTCAAATCTGGATTCATTTCTTTTTCTTGCCTGATTGCTCTGGCTAGGACTTCCAATAGTATGTAGAATAAAAGTGGTAAGAGTGGGCATCCTTGTCCTGTTTTTGATCTTAAAGGAAAAGCTTTCAGTTTCTTACCATTTAGTAGGAGATTAGCTGTGGTCTTGTCAGGCTTGTCATATAAGGCCTTTATTATGTTGAGGTATGCTTCCTCTAAAGTAGAGATATTTTTATAAGTCATTACAGTAATTTTATCTAGCCACTGAGAAATGTTATCAGGATAAGGATGTTGTTATTAGCAAGTAACACAAAAATCTCTGTAACTTTGTGTGTTATGTGGAAGGCAAGGACTGGATATGCACTGATTAGGGCTATACCCTTAACTCATTACTTAGAATAGTGTTACTCTTAAAATTTGTTCATTAAGAACTCTATCATGATGGAGGACAGAAGGAAAGAAAAACAATAGATGGGTCATACTAGGAAGAGAACATGGTTAATTTATCAAGGAAAATGGAGTTGCATACAATTATTAGATAATGGCTAAAATCTTCTGAAGAAATTACTTAAATTGTGCCTAATATTTTAAAAATATTTCTTTATATTGAATTACTTTAAGTAGACATCAGTGTTATCCTGATACAGTTTATACTTGTAAACAAATATAAATTATGTAAAAACTTAAAATGATTAATGTATTTATTAGAATTAGTAAAGTTATCGGAGCTGGGAGATAGCATGACCTCTCTAGTTACGTGTCTTATGATATATTCTTTGAGAATCTGTTCTTAGATATGTCATAATCACTCATGTGCTAACAACCCTAAGGAAATGTGCCTTTTAATATGATTTCTTTGAAACCCAGAAAGCCTCTAAGAAATAATTTTCTAATGGTGAACACATAGGTATGGTGTTAAATAGTGAGACTATGTTTTGGAAGGAGAATCTGTTAAACACTTTCAAAAACCATGACAAAGCCAATTAGCCTCAAGGGTACTTCTAAAGCTAGAAATAATGTCATTATTTATTGGACCTCCTGAAAAAGCAATCCATGCCTATTTTGTGTTGGTGAATTCTGACACTTGAGGCAAGGGATCCAGAAAGACAACTAAAAAGCGAAGTGGACCAGTGAAGCCTTTCCACCTCATTTGTACCTACAGAGAAAATACATACATACAAAGGATAATGAACCGAGGCAAGTAAATATGACCTTTATTATAGTAACTTTCATCTCAGCAGGCTCTCCAGCAAACACAGATCAAGTGCTTTGAGGTATACAGGAGTAAGGAGGAAGTGCAGGATTTTAGGAAAACAACCTATCAGAACAGAATGGGAAATGGCAGCATTCTACTCTTCTTTGTGAATTCTTAAGATTTCTAGTCCTAATACTGTATTCTTTACCTGGTACTGACATTAGAAAAAAGTGAAAGTGGGGACTAGTCTTGCATTAACAGGAAGAAATAAGAAAGGGTATTATAAACTGCAGCATCCACAGGGGTTGGGGGAGAGGGAAGTTTGAAGAGACACTTGGCTGAATCAATTATTTCTAAAGGAACTTTTAAGATACACACAAAATAATCACCAAGAAAAGATTTCCATGCACAAAAATGCTTAGATAAAAACTACAAATTTTAACTGGGGTTATTTATTTCTAACACTTAAGTTACTTTGGTCACCATTTTTCATTGTTATCTTCTAATCATTGTATCATGATAATCACACTCCCCACCATTTTCAATCTCCTAGACCAAATTATTCATAAAAAGATATGAAGAGAAAGGTGTCACACATTTGATTTTCCCAAAAAAAAAAAATCTTTTAAAGAGTCAAGAAACCACAAATCCCTCAGTTACATAAAAATACTATTCAGACTACCTTCACTCTCCAGCAATGCAAAGAACTGGTTAGCATATATGATTAAAATATGGATGTGGAGAACTACAATCATTTGCCATTTATGATTAAAATGTGGATATGGAGAACTACAATCATTTGCCATCATGATGGATTCAAGGCCATGTATTATCTGTCATCGTAACCAAGCAATTACATGAATCAGACATTTCTCTGGAGCTTATTTTAAAAGGTTCTTGATTTCACAAACAATGACGTGTTTATCTTTGTATCCCCAGGGCCTCAGGCACAGTGGCTGGTACATAACATTGTAGGTGATCAATCCGCTACTCAGAAAAAGGACAATGATACTTCATTTGGAACAGTAGATGCAATTCCTGTTATCTCTATGTAATATCATTAGATCATTCTCCTTCCCACTCTAAGACCTTTGGAAAGGAGATAAAAATCAAGCAACAAAATGAAAATACAGCTATATCAGACAATTCTAGAAGAATAGCAGTTAGTAAAGAGAAGGATATTTGGTCATGAAATGTCCAGAAAATAAGCAAAGAAAAAAAAGCCATCAAGAAATATAGAGAAAAATGAAAGGAAAGGGGAATATAGGAATAGTAGGTAGGAGTAAGGAATAGTTCCTGTGTTACAACTGTCAACAGCAGAGATTAGTGAAGGATTAGGGCTAAAATGGAAGCTTCAGCTAACCAGAGAAAGAAGGAGCAAAAACCAGAACACAATGGATCAAAGAGTAAAATGTAAGAGCATTCAGAAGAATTAAAGTCTGATACACATTTACCAAAATACTGCAAATAGCCCAAGGCCGTAAAGGTCTTTTTATTATTATTATTAACAGTTTAGTATGTAAAATTGATTTTTCTTTAAAAAAAAAGGCACATTTATGGTGTAATTCCTAAAAAATGACTAATCATAACTATTTGTGGAAATATTCATTGTTTGAGAATAGCAGCTGTGAGTACTTTTATTTTTTCAATATTTACCAAAAATAACTTCAAAAGACTCAGATGACTGAGAAGACAATCTTCATTATTCTCAAGGAATACGGAGCATAGATGTTCTAAACTGTTTTGTAGATTACCCTGTTACATGTCCTCTCTCCATAAAAACATTTCATTTTAGTTCTAGATTATCTTGAAATTTTGGAAAAAAGAAAATGAACAGTATTTCATTAAGTTTTCTGGAAATATAGTCTATTTGACATAGACTATAATACCTACTCTGATTTGAGTGGGAATAAAGAAAGGAAGGCTGTCTTAAAGGCTTGTTTCCTGGCTTACTAATGTCAGGAAAACACTGGACAAATTATTTTATAGGAACTGATTCGGTGAATTCAATTTTTTCCCCTCCCTATTATTCATGAAGAAGTCTAGAAATTGAAGAAAAGCAAATAGGCATAGCACCTTTCACTGTCTGTTAACATAAGACAATTTTTAACATAGCCCAGGGCAGGGAAAGGCAGATGCTCTTATGTTATAAGGCCAGAGTTATTAGTTATTTGTTTGTTACAAATAAGGTCAAAGTTATGTTAATAGAAGGAATATGAATTTCTTCCACAGACCAGATGGGGACCTTTAGAAATAAATGAGTCATCACAGTGGGAGGCGTGTTTGATTTCAGACATTTGGGTGAAAACAAGCTACAGCCTGGAGTGAAAACCCCTGCTCCACAATATCATCTATTTCCTCTGTCTAAATAAAAAACAAAGTCTTCATTACATACCTGTAACACAGCCCAAAGACACAAATCCTAGCACAAAGTGTTGCCCACTGCAGGGCCAGGAGGAAACCATCAACACGGGAGAAAAGCTTTTAGCAACTGCTGTAAGCTGCAAAATTTGAAAGACATAAGGGATAATTGGCAACAGAGGTGTTGGGAAATCCCACGAATCTGTGTATATGTGTGGTTGGGGTGGGGTAGGGGGCCGTCCAGACCAAAGAGAAAGAGGTTAAAGGGAGAAGACTGAGGGAAAGGGACAGAGAATGGAGAGATTAAAGTTTAATATGTTCAGATGTGGCATGTACCCATCCCACACCTCAAAACCTAATCCAACTAAGCACTCCTGGTGTGTCACGAAGTCAGGTAGGTAAGCACCTTATCTTCCATCTACACAACTAATTACAACTAACCTTGGTCAACTACCTGAAGCCGAGAGTAAATTCCTTATATTTCTCTTAATGTTCTATATATTCATTTTGGAAATAGGAGTTTACAGCAAAATCTGGAGTAGAGAGGTTGTATCCTCTGTGCCATGGTCATCAGTGGACTTTGGCAGTATCCTTGATGTGTCTCACTAGTAATGGGATCTACCCACAAGGCCAAGTTAGGTAGATCAGTCATCCCTTCTTTCCCCCTCTTTCTATAGAGTGGCTCAGGGCAACAGAGGCATGTGGATGGGAGAGTAAAGGAAAGACCACTAGAGGGATTACAGAGAATGTTATTGCTCTTGAAATAGGGCTATCCTCAATATCAGATTCCTCAAATGTAAAACAGTGATCACCAGAAAAATGTCTTCCCTTGCTACAGCCTTTCAAATACCACAATTATAGTTTTGCAAAAAAAAACAAATGATCTACATTAAGAAATGAGTCATACTATACAATCTTAAAGATTCTTTAAGACACCAAAAAAAGATACAAATGTATTTATTAAGAAAAAAAGACAAAATGAAACATGACAAACTGTAATATTCTCTAGGTTTTCAGGAGGTGATAGTTTTTAATAGTACTTTCAAGTTGTTCCTATGTGTTATTAATATTCCATGAGAGATTATACCTGGTCAATGGCTCCAAGGCAAAGACCTTAACATAGTACACACTTTTTAACATCTGATTACTAATATACCCTAGAATGAAGAGTATCAAATAGACAAGAAAGAGATTAGCCAATTAAAAAATGTGAACAAGCCGTTTTATAAAGCTCCCCTCAAGTTGACAGAGATACAAGTGCCTATCAGAGAAGAAATATTTAGAATTTTTGGAAAATTAAATATAAATACAACCTATCAAGTCACTGTCTTTTTCTTATATGGAAGGTATAAAGCATTGACATAGAATATATATACACATATCTATATATGTGTAATACATAAATTCAATTTGGAACCGTATTCTAATGTCTCAGCAGACAAAAATCATTTTAAGTAAAACCTCAGTGTTAAGGTTTCTCCGACCTAATCATGAAATCAAGCATTAGAATAAATGCATGATGTGCCTAGGGTTGTGACAGGACAGAAGCTATTTTTACTGGAGAAAATAGATAAGGGAGAGGCAAACAAAATTCAAAGTTTTTTAGGTTTTTGTTTTCTTTTTAAGGCTTACCACTTTGAAAAAATCTAAAATTAAATGCTTTATCTGTAATTTCTGATGTCAGAGAAGTACAGTTTGAAAATAAATTTGACAAAAAATATTTTTAAATCCAGATTGTGCAAGCAGTACAGTATGATCCATTTCACACTCTCCACTAATGTAAAATAAATTTTTACTATCTCAGAAAATATGATTATTTTCAAGGCTGTCACATATATTAACTTCTGAACTGTGCTATTACTCTTGAGGTGCTAAGGATACCAACAAAAGAACGGCTGAGGAGCAAACCATAGTTCTCTTAACTACAGAGAACAAACCGAGCCTGATGGGTATTAAGGATGGCACGTGTTGTGATGAGCACTGGGTATTGTACATAAGTGACCAATCCCTAAATTCTACTCCTGATGCCAATATTACACTATATGTTCACTAGAATTTAAATAAAAACTTAAAACAAAACAAAAAAAGAACTGAGGAACAGTCATAACCTGATCCCTTCTTAATTTTTCCCATAGCTAAGTTATATTTTTCTGAAGAATCAAATGGCTGATACCATATAATTTCAGCAGAGACAGACTTTGAAAATCTGGGTTCATTCCTTTGACAGAACCCTTATTATTTCCTAATTTTTGTGTCTTTTTCTCTCCCAAAACATTCTAACTAACTTTACATAAATTACAAACCAATCAGGGAGAGCTAGTTCACTCAAAATTTTTTTTAACATTTTCAAACATTACTTCAATTGGTCCACAAACCTAGTGAAATTTAAATATTTCAATATGACCTTCTTGTAACTATTATTACAGTTGGATATTCTACAACTTTCAACAGCATAATTTCTTATCTTTCATTACTAATGGGAAGCTTCTGCAATTTGCCTGGAATTTTCTCATTTTCATTCCTTCCTGGAAAATGCTTGCTAAATTCATTGTTGACAAAAAACAAAATACTGAAAGCAGAGTGTCCCAGGAGTGGCACGTTAATATTCAGCATTTCCGCTGAGATTCACAATTTGTCTCTAGCAACCTTATACAGACACGTTCCCATATTGGGGGATAATGTATATGTGCAATTTAAAAATAAAAAGTAGTTTTTATAAGCAATCACCTATTTCTAACTTGAGAGTATCTTAGCAGTTTTTTGTTGGTGTTTGTTTTTTTGTGGGTTTGTTGTTGTCGTTTTTTTTTTTACTGAGGAGTATGATGGATGTAAAGATTCACATGCTCTGTTGTTGTAGATGTTGTTGAAGGATGTGTTGGTATTAAGATTGAGGAAGCATGAGAGGCTGGAGGTGGGAAATGGCAGACTCTAATAAAATAATCTACTAAATAAGGGCATTTAATTATTTTCTGAAAAAAATAATGGATTGGATAAATGAAGCAAGCTCCAAAACAGTATAAATATTATAGTTTTAAGTAATCAACTCCCACAAGCTTGCACATTACACTATTATTTTTGAGTGTAAGAGGCATTTAGCATTTCTATTTTTTTTTTCCCTTTCCAGGTCAACTTTTTATTGACATATCTTTAAGCTCACTGATTCTTTACATTCTACTGATGAGCCCACTCAAGATAGTCTTCATTTCTGTTAATGTTTTCTGATTTTTAGCACTTCCTTTTGATTCACTTAGAGTTTTCATCTCTGCATAAGTTATCCATCCACTCTTGTATGTTGCCCACTTTTTCCATTAGGACCCTTAGCATATTTATCAGAGTAACTTTAAATTCCCAGTCTGCTAATTCCAAAATCTCAGCCATATCTAAGCCTGGTTCTGATACGTGCTCTGTCCCTTCAGACTGTATTTTCTTTGCTTTGCTTTTTAGCCTGCCTTGTAATTTTCTGTTGAAAGCCAGATATGATTTATTAGGTGAAAGGAATGGAAGTAAATAATCCTTTAATATGAGGTTTTATGCTTATCTGGCTAAGAGGCTGTGTTTGCTCCTTGCTCCACATGTAGTGTCACAGGCAAGTTTCCTCTAGTGTCCCTGGTTTTGCTTCCTTTGTTGTCTCTGGGTTTCCCTAGAGATTCCTTCTTAAATAAGGACTGAGTTATTTGAGCTGTAATTCCCTATTATTTTACAGGAGCCCCACTGATGTGATGGTAGGTATGTGTGTGATGAGGGGCCAGTCTATATTCCGATGATTAGGTTGCAGTCTTTTAATGAGACTATGTCCCTGGACTATGACCTTCACAAGTGCTTCTCAGTTTGGGTTTATGTTTTTCATCCCCCTGAGGTGAGACAGGAAGGCTAGAGGGTAATGAATTTAGTTATTTTCCTTCCTCAAACTAGGTTAGGTTTTGGTAAAATCAAAATCAGACTCTGGTAAATAGTTCCCTTGAGGATAGGCCTTTTGTTAGAGAACAAAAGCTCTATGCTTATTTCAAGATGGTTACTTTTCCCTTCTCTCTGCTCTAAATAGGGAGGAAATTTTACTCCAGTTTATCTCCCTAAGAACATGTTGGGGACCCTGGAGGTAAAACGTAGGAAAGTGTGGGAGCCTTCCCATGGTTGTACATGCAAATGTTTCTCTCTCTCAAGCTAGTTCATGTTCAATATCCAACAATTAGTTAATTATCCAAAGTGTTCTTACCAAGTTGCATGAATGGCTTCACCTCCAGGTAAACTAGGACTCTTTGTGTTTGCCTGTCTCTACAGTTTTGGGGTCAGCAGTTTGCCTTGCAATTTCACTGATCTGATGGATCCATAGGGTTGTTAATTTTTAGTTTGCTCAGCTTTTTTTCCTCATTACAAGAATGGGAGTTAAGACTTCCAAATCTTCACATGTTGGACTTAGCTTTATAAATGCTACTTTAAGGAATTACTCATCCCTGTCCGCTTATAAGTATTTACAATATTCTTTAACCATTAAAAATTTGATTATTCAAAGATTATAAGCCAGTCACCCACTTATCCTACAGTAGGTGTTATGAAAACTCAGACTTTATTTTCCTAACCTGCTGAGAAATAGTTCTGCTGATATTCACAATACATATCCTGACACCTAGTTCAAGCTTTGATCTGAAAAGGCTTATTTGTGGCTTGAGACATGTCTGTTATTCACTAATATGTAAATATTTTGATTGGAAAAAACTTCTGGGAGATCACTGAATATGACTAGCAAGTCTGTTTGTATTATATTTTGCCAAAGGCAGAATACTAATTTTTAATTGAGAGGTTGCCTTCTCCTCTGGAAATCTATGTAAGAAAGAGTAAATTATTAGAAGCCGGAGAGCAAGCCTACTGTTTTGTTTAAATGCCATTCCCTGAAACTATTTTTGACTAATTTAGCAGACTTTGGTGGTAAGTGCCAAAACACTGCATATCAAAGGTTAAATAAATGACCTTAAAACAATTAATGAATGCATAACTAAAAAGTAACTGTTTAAAAAAAAAAAGGAAATGTTTTCATAGTAAAGTCACCCTTGAAAAATGATCCTGTTGAAAAGTGTTAAGATGTAATCATGATTCATGACAGTCAAACTAAAAGATTTTTCTTTTGGCTGCTGTTAAGTTACTTACTATATAGTACATTTGGCACCATTCAAACAGCCAAAACAGATTTTTACTTTTAAAACATTGTTATCAAACAGACTGAGTCACCACAATTTCACATACCCACTTTGAGCCAATACTTTAAATACTTTTTTAAATAAAATGACAGAAGAGAACTATAATTAACTGCATGAAATTTCACTCAGTATTTGTCCACAGTAAAAAGAAAATGCCTTCGTGGAGAAAATCACATAAAGGAAAAAAATATATATAACTAAAACTCTAAGGGAGGTGGGAACTAATGATGTGTGAAAATGTAATAGGCTTCAGTACGCCTACTATGCTGTACTCCATTTGTTAAGGAATGGTAGAAGCGGCAGTTCTCCGGGTAAAGTGAAGAAGGGTTATTAGCAATAATAATGGTTTGCTAGCTGATAAATTTGCAGATTAAGCAACCTCTGCCACGGAAGTTAGTAATATTTCAAAGATATTGCTCAAAGGAGAATGGAATGGGTATTTTACTTTTATATCAAGAAAACCGGACTCTCTACCAAAGTGTGTGGCAGCAGAAGTCTTGCTTCTCTCATTTTTCAATTTAATGGGGGGTAAGACTTCTACCCAGTACTGAAAATTTTATGACATTTCACTCATTCAATCATATAATGTTCTATAGTTATACTCCAATCGTCTGCTATTCTGCTCTTCTTGTTAAAGATCACATCAGAAAAAGCAACAATCTATTTTATATCCAGGCCAGTTTTATAATAAAAATAATGAATAATGTATGTAAGTTTCTCCACGAGGGTTGCATTTTTGCCATTTTTGTAATGAAAATAAATAGCTATTGCTAAATTTTCAGAATGACCACTATGTTTTCTACAATTGAGTTTTCATTAGACAAAATGCCTTTAGGGAAAGGCCTTTGGAAATTTCACTAAGTAACCCTAGGGGGCCAACTGTTCTAATTAGTGGACCTGATGGTTCAAAACATAGACATGGACCAGCCACGTGATAATTTTGTCAATAACACTGGGAATACAAGAAGACCCTCAAGAACACGGCTCCAGAGGTGAGTGCACCGTGCACGAGGTTAGGCTTATCTACACAGCTTTGTGAGTTGTCCATCAGAATGCCTGGTTTCATAATCATTTCTAATGGAAGCCAGAACCAGTCAAATTATATAATTATGATCCTTTTCAATCACAATTACTACTTAGCCTATGGCAGTCACTATCAGTAGTTCCATGAGTGTCAGCAGCAACTCTAGGGACCAGCCAATTTGGCTAAAATAACAAAATTTGCGGTAAAACATTCACATAGATCACACCTAAATGACATGGGAGTGTTATTTTCCAAATCTTATGATGAAAGGCACAAGTAAAACTATCTGGGGGAGAGGAAAGACGACCCTTTGACGATAGCTTGAGTGAGGCTGTGTCCAGAGAGCTAGGAGGGATCTAGCCCAGGGTTTCTGAGTGCCTGAGCCAGAGTCCCTCTACATCAGGGGCAATTTAGGAAGACTAGTGGACAATCTGGAGGCTTTCTCATAAAGGTAATGATCACGATTTAGGACATAACCCTGGCAGAGTAAAGATAATCACACCCAGGTTTGAGGTTGAAGATGACGACGGTGAAAACGGAAACTCCCGGACCACAGAAAACTCCTAGATCACTGGTTCTTAAACTTTGCTGTACACTCAATCCACATAAATGTTCTTTACATAAAACTGCTGGGGAAAATTATTTGAGGAGCAGATATTAAGCAGTTTCCTTCAAGATACAGAGCAAAGGTTCTTTAAGTATATTTTAGAACAGTTTATATCCAAGCCCCATTCCCTTTCATTTCTCTACCTAAAAAGAGTGTCTGGCAGGCATAAGCGTTTCTCTTCCCTTCCCATTTCAGGTCTGGCCTGTAAGAGAACCAACGGTGTTTCTAATTTGCCATGTAAAGGAGACTAGCAGATGGCAGAAGAGCCAATCGGGAGCATCTGCTTTCCATCCCTGAAATATGGCGTTTGCCCTAATTAACAGTCTTTTCCAGTGGTTTTCAAAGCATGGTCCCAAAACAGGAACGTAAAAGATCACCTGAGAATATTTTAGAAATGCAAATTTACCCAGACCTACTGAATCAGTAACTTTGGGGGTGAAGCCTGGCAACCTGTATTTTAATAAACCTTCTAGATGATTGTGATGCATTCCAAAGTTTGAGAAGCAGTGATCTTTACAATAATTATGTGAACTCTTCACTCTTTTTCTTCTGAATTGGTGAACAATCCTATAATAAATACGTAAATTAAAAAAATCAGATTCAAGGTGCCTGGGTGGCTCAGTCAGTTAAACATCTGCTTTCAGCTCAGGTCATGATCTCAGGGTCCTGGGGTCAAGCCCGATGGGCTCATTGTCGGGTTCCCTGCTCAGCAAGGAGTCTGCCTCTCCCTCTCCTCCCTTCTCATGCTCTATCTCTGTTTCTCTCTCAAATAAATAAATAAAATCTTCTAAAAAATATCAGATTCAATTATCTGTGCTCTAAATTTTTATCCAAATACAAACTCTACCCTGTCTTGTCTGCAGATTTTACTCACAGTTTTCTAAGTCACAGAGAACATTTGTTCTGATTCTTACAAGTAATCTTTTAAGGACCTGAACAAATAGCCTACATTCCCAGAGGTTTTCTGAACCAGGGACTGGGTGTAATTTTGCAGGACATCCCCTTTCTGTCTGCTACCTTATAAACCACCTGCAATAGCCATAGGAGAAAAGACTCTTGAATCAGAGAGCCCAGTTGAGTCGCTGGCTCTCCTCATAACTAGAAGCATGATTCATGACAATTTTATGAGCTTCAATTTCACATGAAGTGGGAATAATAAAAAATAAAGTAAAATGGAAATACAAGTAACCTCCCATGGTGGGAACTGAAAGATATGATTTACATGGAGAAAAAGTCCCACCAAAAATGTGCACATTTTATCTAATAATTCTGTTGTCTTAACTTATTCTGTAGTGTGTAGAATAATGTCTGCCCTCCTCCAATGTCTGTGCACATCCTAATCCCCAGACCTGTGAGATATTACCCGACATGGCAAAAGTGGCTTGGCAGATGTGATTAAGGTTAATGACCTTAACGTGGGGAGAGCATCCTAGACTATGCTGTGGGCCCAATTTAATTATATGAATTCTTACAAGCAGAGAATTGTTCCCAGATGCAGTCAGAGGTTAGGAACAGAAGAATGATCAGAGAGCTGGATCTTGCTCGCTTTCAAGATGGAAGAAGGGGGCCATGTGCCAAGGAATGCAGGCAGCTTCCCAAGTTGGAAAGGGCAATGAAATAAGTTTTCCCCTAAAGCCTCCCAAAGGGAATATAGCCTGACTGACACCCTGATTCTAGACCTGTGACATGTTGAATTTTTGACCTCCAAAACCATAAGATAATAAATTTGTGTTATTTTAAGGCACTAAGGCATAGGTAATTTGCTACGGCAGCAATAGGAAACTAATATATAGCCCTATGCTTATTCTCTTTAAGTTATTTTCAGATGTAAAACTGGGGTATGCCACACCCATACACATTACAGAGCCACTGACTTCCAAATGGATCCAGGACCATATCAGTGGTTCAGAGCATCATGATTATAACACATAAACAAGGTAGTTACTAGGGATAAGCAATATGCATCCTCCTTTCACTGAATCAGAGGAAAAACTCGTCTGAAGAAAATAGAAATAAATAACTACTTGGCAATGAAGCTGGACCTCTAAACTTTTTTTTTTTAAGATTTTATTTATTTATTCGACAGAGATAGAGACAGCCAGCTAGAGAGGGAACACAAGCAGGGGTAGAGGGAGAGGAAGAAGCAGGCTCCCAGTGGAGGAGCCTGATGTGGGGCTCGATCCCATAATGCCAGGATCACACCCTGAGCCCAAGGCAGACGCTTAACCACTGCACCACCCAGGCGCCCCTGGACCTCTAAACTTTTAAACTTGCTTTTTGAAAAAGAGGTTCCTTTCTTCCCGCCTCTCTTGCAAGACTTGAAAAATAAAGAGCCTTAGCTGCCCTAGCCACCACAAAACAGGTACACTTACCGTTTAGTTCCCCTTGGAGAAATCAGAAATCACTGGATATAGAAGAACAACGAGTTGTTTTAAAGTGCCTAAATGACTTCTGTTGGCCTAACACTGTAAGCAAAGAGTATAAGAAACAGACGATGTGCTTACTGATCATTAAGCAAAATACACATCCAATTGCCCCACCAGCAGAAATGTTCTAATAGTTTTGAAAGAAAATTGAAATATACTATATCGATACTGTTTTGCCAGGACTGCAAACAACCAAGATCTCACTTTTAGAATTAAGATTGACAATTTTAATATTTTACATACAAACAGGAACATTAACTGGGCAAACCAGGAGCTTATAAAAACCTTCTCTCCACACCATGAGAGTTATTTGCGAGATGCTTGCATATAGCTGCCTTCTCATGGTGTCCTCACATGATGGAGTAGAGGCAACAAGCTCTCATGCCTCTTTTATAAGGGCACTAAATCCTATTCATGAGGGCTCTACCCTTATGATTTATTACTTCCCAAAGGCCCCACCTGCTAATATCACCACAGTGGGGGTTAGAATTACAACATATGAATGAGGGGTATCTGCCTATAAAGTCATCAGTACTAAAGGGAACAATCTAAGGACCAGCCTGGTCCTGCACATATGGTGAACATTGAGTAATACTAACTATTCTCAAAATTATTGAAGAGGATTTTTATGCTAGGCCTGCTGCTACTGTGCCAGAGGTCATGGGGTTGAGAGAAAATCAGAGGGAAAAGGAACCAACTACGTTTTTCTTCTCCTTCCATTTAATTTTTTGTTGCTGTTGTTTTAACTAAGGTAGATTATATGTTGGTTCAGCCCTGGGCTTATGGAAAACATCCAATCAGGGTCCCACTGGACCAAACCGCAAGCAGCAGACTGATTGTCAGCTATGCAACTACAGGAAAAGGAGAACACAAGAGGTGTCCCTGGGTATAACAGGTGAGCTAGATGATGAAATCCGGGGGTCTAAACCCTCATCATCTATTACACCCAGGCTGAGGAAAAACTGGCTCTATGTAATACTGCTAAGCCTCACACAGAAGCAAAATCGGAACTTATTTGAGCATTCCCAGTGAGAGCTGACACTGTTTGGTTGTCTATCCAGTTTATTCCCCTTCCTTGTGCATAGGCCCAGCCCCTAGAGGTCGATGCTCAGTGATATTAGTACCAGGCCATCACCAGCAATATGTGGGTCCCCGAACAAAGGTGCAACAGTCAGAATCTCTTTTCCAGAGCCACATGAACTTTGAGTATGGCTAGACCTGCCACACGCAATTTAGGAAGATAGCCCTATCCTACCAAGCACCCAGAAGAGAAAACATGTCAGCAAAAACAGAGAGCAAAACAGACATGCAGGGTGGAATAAAGATGAAGGATGCCAAGTCCCAATGACTTTTCCTATTTACGTTAACTACCGGAGGCCTGAATGAATTTCTGTCTCTGGATTCTAGGTTGTGCCCCAGTACCCTGATTATTATTTGTCTTTTGGTTTAAGAAATATCTCAGGTTGGTGTCTGTTACTTCAAATCAAAGAATTCAAACAATATAATTGTATAACCTCTGCTACCGAGACAGAAATTTTTGCCTCAGTGATTACCTTCTAGTTCAATTTGAAAATATTACTGGATCTTCCCCTTGAACAGTGAAAGTAATGGGCAGAAAGTATTATAACTCCAACAGCCTAATCCTGTGAAGTCATTAAAGGTTTTCATGTGTGTCAATGCTACTTTACAGAGAGGACAGTATGACATTCTAGCTGACTCCAAATAATAAACCTGAGCCAACCACAAAGCCAATAAAGTATCCTGAGGAATCTTAATACATTACTAACATCATGCAGTATGAAAGTCCAGATTATGGGAACTTCATACACATATATAATTTTGGGGAGATTGTAACGGTTTGCCAAGTAAACAAAGCACTCATCATATGTATTTATATAAAAACTGATACTTTAGTGGTTACTTGTTTCCACAATTGCTGAAAAAAATCGAAAATTAAGGTTAATGCTAGGACATAAATTTTTACTCTACCCTTAGTGACTATGCATTTATTTTTTTAAAAGGCTCTTACCATGGTGGGGGTGGGGAGGAATAAACGTACTCACCATCTAAGACCATCAAAACAAAGCACGGAACATAAAGATTTTCACTTCCAAACAAAATTTCAACCTATTCATGTATTTTGTTTGACAAACTGCCTTTGTTTCCAACCCTTGCTGCTATATTCCTATTGTGTAGCACCATATTCATCAATGGTAGTTTACTCACGAAAACTGGAATTTCTGTTACTATCATCAAACATCTTGAAAGGAAAGTAATTATACTTTTCATATAAAGAACATTTACGGTCAACCTAATTAAAATTACTAATACAAGGAAGAAGAAACCATATTATTTAGCTTTAAGTGACATGAATTCTTCTCTTTTTAGCCAAAGATTTACTTGTTTTGATAACACATAGAGTTATATACTAAAAGGCTAATGTATATTCCCTGGGTCTTTGAAGAGGGTGCTAGGTAGAGGGGTTTCAAACATTTTGAACTGGAAGGCAAACAATGTTTCATGGCCTGTATGTCTAGTATAGTAGGAATTATAACCCAGTCTCCCCTCAGCTGGAAGAGGCAGCCGGCCTAGAGTTGCAGGCGAAGAAAAGGTAAATTACTGCCTGAGTCTTACACGGCCACAAGCTAGAAAACCAGAGGAAATGGAACCTTTTAAGTACAAGGTAGGGAAGAGCACAAGACAAGATTCAGGACCCAAATTTAAGTAAGACTTAGTCAGAAGGTGGGACTTGGCAAGTTCCTCTGGATGTTAAGTAGCAAATGGAATAGCGGAGTCCATGGAGAAGGTTTAAAGGACACAGAAAGCAACCGTGCTTCCTTCTCCTGCCCTGAGTGAAAGGCCCTCGGATTTCCCTAAATCATCTAATGCAGTGTCCTCCAACTAAGTGGTACACTGAATCACCTGAATGGCTTTAAGAAAAAAAAATAATAATGATGATACCTGCTTTCACCTAAGACCAATTTAGTCAAAATCTCTGGGGGCTTGAATACATGGCCAACATTAAGAGCTACCTATAAAATGGAAGGAATTACTCAACTCGAGAAAAAGGTGGTGGTGAAATGTGAATTCTTACAAGGAACTCCCTGAATCCAAACCTTCCCAGGGGACTGCGCACAGAGCGGGCAAGGCCATAGGGCTGGTAAGGTCAGGAGCAGTCACGTGAAGAAAAAACGACCAAGGCACTAAGCCATCTCAAAAGACGTGCTCAGCTTCCTATAGCAGAAAAAAAAATCCATTAACTCAGACATAACCTGATGTCTATAATAAAGTTTATTCGAAAGGATTATTACAAAATAGCTGGAACTTAATACCATAGGTAAGCACCCGTTAAAAGCAAGCAATGGGAGGCGCCCTAAATTGTTTCTAGCTTCAGTCCAAAAGCATAATGGGTAGAAAAATATTCATGTTTCCTTTTGTCTGAAGTTCATTGAAAAAGTCTTCATTTCTAAAATCTCCTTTTGTTCCAAGTGTTCAGAAATTCATATATGCAAAGGCAAAACAAAAAAGCCTTATAAGGAGCTGATCCTTACAGTAGCATTTTTCTGTCCTGAAAAGCAGCATTCTTTTGTGTTTTTCTAGATGTTTTTCTCCTAAAATGTACACCTGACAACCAAAATGAGATGCCATCCTCCTCTGAGAGTGAGAAAAGGGATCCCCAGGCTTCGCCCTGAGGAGATAGGAGCCCTCTTGGAATGTGTCCATCATTAAAACAGTACTTGAGGGAGTTTACCTGTGGACATTTTAATAATTGTTTTAGTCACATTATTTATGTTAACCCTTTCAAAGTCCACCCCAAACCCACTTGCTAACCCTTAACTTATTAAGATATTTGGATTTACACCCAAACTATACTCTGCTAAAATTCATCATATTCCTTAGCATTATGGTAAAATCAATCCCTTTACACCACTGGTGCTGGAGGACAAGATAAACACACCACATGAGTGAAATTTTAGCCTGAGTCAGCATAATTATCATGCTATTAGAGAACGCTGTGTGCTGATTAGCATACAAATCAGCTTCATTGTAAGAACCCAAAACCTATCTCTAAATTTGAGTGCATTTATGCAGTTCCCCACCCATCCCCACTTCCTCTCTGCCCAAGGAAGCTGGGAAACTCAGACCCAAAGGATGATTTTAAGTAATGTTGCAAAAATAATCAGTCTGGATAAGACAAGGTTTACTTTGTACATCAACTATTTTCCTGCTTTAAATACATAACTTAAGGCAAATTCAGGAAAACCAGGGTCAGGGGAAGAAGCAGATAACACACTGGATAACGTGGGGAGGATTCGACATTAAAGTTGGGTCTCGTGTGTGTCCTGCCCAGGCTTAAAGAAGTGAAAGTGATCATGGGATGGTTTGTTGAAATGTTGACAGAAGACAGGAGTTTTGTTTTTTTTTTTTTCCTTTCATTGATACTTTCATTTTTTAATTTTTTATAGTTTATGTTTTGTTTAAATTTTGTTGGTTAACATATAGTGCAATATTGCTTTCTGGAGTAGAATTCAGTGATTCATCACTTAACAACACCCAGTGTTCATCATAACAAGGGCCCTCTTTAATATCCATCACCTATTTAACGCCCCCCCCCCACCTCCTTCCATCAAACTTCAGTTTGCTCTCTGTCATTAAGGGTCACTTATGGCTTGTTTTCCTCTCTCCTTTTCTTCTTTTCCCCCTTCCCATATGTTCATCTGTTTTCTTTCTTTGAAGGTCCCTCATAAAGTTAAGAAGAGAGGGACACTTGGGTGGCTCAGTTGGTTAAGTGTCTGCCTTCAGCTCAGTTCACAATCCCAGGGTCCTGGGATTGATCCACGGGTTGGGGTCCCTGCTCTGCTGGGGAGCCTGTTTCTCCCTTTCCCCCTGCTGCTCCTCCTGCTTGTGTGCTTTTTCTCTGTCAAATAAGTAAAAATCTTAAAAAAAAAAAAAAAGTTAAGAGAACTACCCTAAATACAACAACGGAATTTTTAGTTATTTAACCAAAGGAGTTCCTTCTCTTAAGGGGCTGCTTAAGGATAGGGATTAATTCTTGGAGGTCCCTGAAATTCAGTACTTTTTTTTTTCTCTACATGCATAGGCTGTTTAAGAGGCAAATTTTCCTTCCTCAAACCTCCACCCTTTCTATTCTCAACCTCTCATTTAGCTAATTTCATTTTTATCTACCTGTGATTACTATTTACTTCTTTTACATTATATAGGATTCTAGAAGATAGAAATCACATCTTACCAACTTTCGCATTCCTCATGATGCCTAATACTCTGTTTCTATCTATTCATTATGTGTTTTGTTCTACAAAGGTGGCAAGGGGTCTGATAAGGTATTTGCTCAGGGCATTTCCAAGTGAAGGACAGGAATGGAAGTTCCTATGGCAGCAGGTGTTACCTCCCAAATTCAGCATGTACAAATAAGAACCATGCTTACTATAAAAAATGAACACATTCTGACATACATAAGGTCAAATTGCATATACAAATGGGTAACGAATCTTAGAGTCATTCTTCAAAGGTGCAAATAGTAATTGCTTAAATGGTAAAGGGCCATGACTTGGAGTCACACATTCTGTAATACACTTGAAGTCAAAGAAACAATGTATTTTCAGCCTTGTTCTTTAGCATGCCCTGTTTCATCCCTGAAGATCATTTCTGCTTTACGACCTTTGTTGCATAAAGCTAATAGATCGGGAACTCAATACTTTAAACAGAGACTAGTACTTCCTAAGTTGTCAGTATAGCTAGGCAACATAACTACAATAAAAATGATTCCAATTATCTTGTCTAAATCATTTCTCCTTGGGAAGCCTGGGTGGCTCAGTCAGTTAAGAATCTGCCTTCGGCTCAGGTCATGATCCTGGGGTCCTGAGACTGAGCCCCGCATCGCATTGGGCTTCCTGCTCAGCCTGGACTCTGCTTCTCCCTTTCCCTCCGCCCGTCTCCCTCTGCCCCTCCCTACCGCTCGCTCATGCTCTCTCTCAAATAAATAAAAGCTTCAAAGAAAATAAATGTTTCCTTTTCTGCATGTAGATTCTTGGTGGCTAGCATGTATTTCTATAATCCTTAGCTCAACAATTTATACACTGTTTTGTATCAAGTAGGAACATGTGTGAAGATCAGAATGTAAAGTATGGTTAAAGTAATCAATCCTCAAATACACCAAATCTTTTCATGTGCCTATAAAACATCCTATACATTATAACTAAGTCACTTACTAGTAAAAGGTAAAAACCAAAAATTAATTTTACCACAAATGTACCAAATCCCTTAGAATTTACTCAGCATATGAATATATTCAAAAGCAAAAAACACAAAGTTACAGAACAGCAAGTTTTCATTCATGGGCTCAGGAGAATAATGATCACTATAGTGAAATAAAGAATGCTGATATTAATCCATTCATCAAAAAATAAGCCAAAGTAGGAGTTTAACAAATTATCCATATAGAATAATAGTTATTGTATATGTCACAAGTAAAAGTCATGCTACTATTGACCTCTCAGTCACTGGGAAAGCTCCAACATCAGAAGTCAAACTTTTCTAGTATGTATATATGCTAATAGTTCATGGTCAGCCATCTTCCCAACCTATCCTTCTGCAGAAAGCCTCTGCACATTAACGGATGGTTGTGGTTTGGAGGTTGTAATGAAGAGGAATATTTTTCTTGTTAAACTAATCTACACTAAACATTTATAAAAGGCATCAATACTTAAATGAATGCCCACAGATTATGCTAGTGACTCATATCTGAAATTTTTGGAACCAGATATTTCGGAGTGTAATTTATAGTCTATTTTTCTCAAATCAATCACTTCATTGTTTTGTTAAGTGTTATGTCAAAGCTGTAAGTTACAAGTGCTTCTAAATGATGAAATATCTAAGTTCTTGTGTCTGCCTTTCTCATTTGTTTGCAAAGCTATGTGAAATAGGCTTCTGGGGAAATGGTATATTAATGTGCATTTGTAGTAATTCATAGTGTTGAGTTATGTGAAGTAATAAAATGCCATTTCCTCTAATTTATCAAAGGAAAAGGTTCTCACCACAAACTGAAAAAAAAACGACATTTTTATAAGAAATGTGAACTTACACTGAGACTAACAGTCAAAAGCAAGAAATAACTTACACATTTTCATGCTTTTATATTTGTCATCATTACTCTTACTATCATTCAACCTCACGTGCTTTACCTATTACCATTTATCACAGGACAGGAAAATTAATTGCAATGTTAAAAAATGAAAAAGGCTAAGTTCAGACATGAGACACAGTGAGAACCCTGTCAACACTCGGTTCCAGCTAAAGCATGGGATTTCAGGTACAGACTACATAGTTACTCAACCTTTAGATTACAACCAAATATAGACTTATTTGGACTGGAAAATCTAGACATAACTAATTATTGAACCAAATTATCCATTACATGTTTTCTTTTACATACATTAGTTTATTCATTCCCAGGTTAATATCTATTTACTGCACAATAGAATTATTTTTGAGTATACTAGTCAAATGTCTTGAAATCAGTTATCACACATTCTATAAAGAATAACTAGTCAAATGTTTTGAAATCAGTTATCACACATTCTATAAAGAATAACTAGTCAAATGTCTTGAAATCAGTTATCACACATTCTATAAAGAATAACATACTTAAGTGTGCTTTACATTTTGCACCTTCAATGATGCATTATGCTTTCTGCAGAAAAACTTGTCACAAACCAATGCTCCTGGCCAGCATTGGTTTTGGGAAAACTGTCCAAAATCCAAATTACACCATTTTGAAGGCATTGGAGATTACCAAAGCTGTGGACTTGAGAGACCATCATGGAGAAGGGATCCTAGTGAACACCCCAATTAGGACCCATAAATGTTGATAATCAATTATATAGAACCAAACAAGATTATATGTTAAATGTTTATGTTGGCATTTGCGTATCTGTGTGTACACATGTGTACACACACTTACTTCAGAGTTCAAATAGAAGTACAGCGGTCCTAAAACTAAACTGCAATTCTGAACAATCTTCATCCCTGACTGAATTAATACCATCTGTCCATTCTTTCTGCCTGAAGGAAGCAAAAGCATATTTTCTCTTAAAGAAATAACCAGAGACCCAAATTACCCTTAAAATTTCATATGAAAAGAGAACATGCCATTACAAAATTTTCAGGTATACCAAGAAAAAGAGACTAAATGAGTCAAAGTCAGAAAACAAGATAAGAGAAACAAATCCATGGCAGATACAGGTATCAGAGTTTTCAGGCATGGATATTAAACAGGATGAGTACACAGTCATGTGGTTACATAACAAGGTGAAAAACTTCAGGCAAGATCTGGAAGCAACTTTAAAAATCAAACGGTCAATCTAGAAGTGAAGAGTTTATAATGACTAAAATTTAAGTAACACACCATGTGACTCTAGGCATATAATTATAATGAGTATTATACTAAAGTCTATCCAAATGAGATCAATACCATACTTCCTCTAAAAAAGTTTAATTTAGAAACTATCTTTGGTTTAAAAAAATATCTTTGGCTAAATATTCTTAAAATTACTCTATAAATATATGAAGTTCATTATGCTCAACTATGGAAACTCATTTTTATTCTCAATCTATGAAAGTGTGTGTGTGTGTGTGTGTGTGTGTGTGTACATCAGACCACCTGAAAACTTCACTTTTGTAAGTGTATGAAAAATGATTCAGTGATCATACTGTAGTCAGGTTAGCCAAAGAGAATGCTGAAACATTATACGACCCTCAAGATATTATTTGGTATTTCAGCTTGTGTAGGTTTTGTCTTTTTCATTTGTATCTCTAAGCCTGTTACACTGTTGAAGAAAAGTTAAAGGTAGCCACCTCAATGCTCTTAATTTTTCCTAAATCTTCAAGAAATTATGCATCAAGTAGAAAAAAATTTCTTAATGTTATATTCACCAGTTTTTATACAAGTTTGAAGGTATATAAATATGTGTACACACACACACACACACACGCACCAAGATGTAAAAACTCATTCACTACTGAAAACACTAAGTCAGATACAAACTAAAGATTATGCAAGGGAAGCCTACATATTATTCAATGAATAAGGCCATCATGAATACACTATCATGATTTTATCATTAATCTAGGCAATGTGAGGTTATCTTTGAGCCTATATATGCACAAAGGGAATGATGCTTAATATCTATACTCTTTTAGATTGTATTACATATTTGAATATGCTGTTCTATCTTGTTTTCTATTATTTTATGTTTCTCTTATTTCTCCACTGATAGAATAAAAGTACATCTTATCCTAGGAAACCCCAAACTCAAGTATGTGTTATTATCCAAAAAGCCTTCTCTATGTCAGAAATTTGGAATAAAAAAAATAGGTATTAAATATATCCACTGCTTCCCTTCCTTAGAAATACAGCACAGATTAAGAGGCAGACTGCTGGGGTTCAAGTTCCACGGCACTGTACACCAGCTATATGAGTCTATACAGTGTATTTAATCTCTGTGTACAGTTTCCTCATTAAAAAAAAATCACCTACTTCACAGGATTGCTATAAGGATAGAATGAAATAATATGTATTAAGGGCTTAGAATCAATTCTTGGTTTAGTATATTTATTACTATTAGTAATATTTTATTTACATATTCAAGTCCCTTCGCTCAGTATGTATTTCCTATTTTCCTTCACTCAGCAAAATATTTCTCATTTTTTAAAACCTGACTCAAAAGCCTACCCTAAATCCCTAAAACAATGTCCCTTTTTCAGTGTTCTCCAGAGCATTCTCTTTATGCTGTCATTATCAACCAAATTATACTGAAATTATCCATTTGAATACCTAATATCCCTTTATACCTGCATCCCTCCTCCCCACTATAAGCTCCTTAGGGCTCCATCTTGGTTCCCTAGCACTGACTCTGTGTCAAGGGGCCCCAAGACAACCCTCAGGTTCAGGGGTTCACAGGACAGCTCATAGGATTTAGGATGTAGTTGTCTTCATGGCTATAATCACAACAATACAAAGCAAAATCAGCAAAGGGGAAAGGTATGTAAGGCAAAGACCAAAGGAAATGAGGTATAAAATTCCAAGATTTTCTCTCTGTGGAGTCACACAGGACATACTTTGTGTATTGTTTCATTATTCCTCTAGCATGGAATTGTGGTAACACATGCCAAGTGCTATCTACTAGGGAAGCTCATTAAACATTCAGTGCCCGAGGTTTATACTCAGAATTGATCACACAGGTACTCTGCTTTACCAACAGCCAAATACCAGACTCAAAGAAGAAAAGCAGGTATTCAGCATAAACCACAAGTTTGAACAGTCTTGGCAGAGCGAGCTACCTTCTTCACTCAGCTAAAGTTTTATATCACTGTAGGGAAATGTTTACTATTCAAGTTCCCAGATGGCAGTCAAGGCCCAGCCTTGCACACAGGCCTTTCTCTTCCACACAAAAGCTTAGCACATAAGACATATTCAATAACTATTTGTGTTAACTGGACTAAACGAGCCAAGCTATCCAATGCAACAATGTTAACAATAGTGAGTAAAATAAACCCAACTCTCAAAATTTCATTTAACTTATACTGCAACTACAATATCACATAATTATGTACACATTCATCTAATAAACATTTTTCTGGATACTTACACTGTACTTTGCAATGCATCAGGCATTGAGATACACAGATCAGTAAAATGTGCACTATGTTGTTAAATAGACTTACTCGGGTAGGAAAGCCAGATGGATAAAGCAATACTTAGAACTGGCTCTCCCCAGTGTAAAATATGTAATTATAGCAATATCAATGTTGATTAATAAATTATCATACTTTATTTTCCAGAATTAAATATTTCAGTATTATTAGGAGTTTTATAGTTAAGTGCTTTAATTAACAATATATCATTGTTTCAGAAAGCATCAACACATTTCAACAACTTCACTTACGATTCTGCTTTTGATAGTATATATTGGATAAGATATCCTGAAGAGTCTTACTGCTATAAAACAACTGAATCCAGTATAAAACATGCTTTTACTATTTTGCTGGTCTTCAGAAATTAAAAGAAAAAATTAGAGCTTCTCCACAAAAACAAGCAGACTTAACAAACAAAAATCCCGAAACCGGGGCAGAACACTATGAATTGGAGGCAAATATGAAAGCTGAGTTTGAACAGGGGGTTAATCCCAGCATCAACACTGAAGCAATGTCTTGGGGCCACCACAGAGTAGGAGAGCTGAGTGGGGACAGGTAGAAAGTTAGAAGGGGAAGGTAGAAGGTAGGGTGGGGAAGTCAGGAGAGAGAAGAGCCAAAGATTTCACCAGATTCCCACTGGAGTTTATTTTCAAAACAAATTAAGATCCATTGAACTAGAAGTTTGTAGTCTATCTAAAGACACTATTTTACGAATCTAAGCCTTAGACACTGACGTTTTAAGCACCAGGGAACTGAAGAAATCACTCCAAGTTCCAAAAGAAAAATTCACTACATTTCAAACGTAGATTAGAAGACGATTCAACAGTAGGAACTACAGAGGAAAAACTGTTTTCCAAAGAAATAACCTTATCTGTGTGAATATAGGAAAATATACCTTCTCATCCTCTTCAATTAATTTGCTGAAAGTGCTGAATAATTCTGAGTAATCATATGTGATTTAATAACTGCCATACTCCCACTCTTACCAGGCTTTATATAAATTAAACTCTTTGAGGTTTGTCTTCTTGGAAAATATTAAATATTGAGATAAAGAAAATTAAAACATGAAAAATTATTCTTGATTAGCTGAAGATCTAAAAAATATACAGCTAAATTTTGAATAGCAACTTACAAAAATCTTGACAGAAACTCTCAATATCCATATGAAAGAGAAATGCAATTGTATAATAAATATGAAGATAATGTAGTATTGTGAGAAGCCATGGTCATTTAATCACAAACTAGTGTATCTGCTCTTTAATATTATCTATAAAGATGCCCTTTGTACTCATCTGTTATTAAAAGCACATAATTAAATGGATGTAGTCAGTATAAGGATCTAAATAAAATTCAATCTCCAAAAATATTAACAGCTTGCTTAAATCAATTTTATTCTAAATGATTCATCTCAATTTCTCCATGCATAGCCAATCTGATTTGTCAATCAGCCAGTACAAACCTCCAATTAAATGGATCACAAAACTATCAGGGTATTCAGGGTATCATGAATACTATAAAGATTCTCATACATTATTAAACTTCTGCTTATCTTTTACAAATTAGATTGTATGTGATTCTATAAACATAACTTTTTTAATTATTTAAAAATATTTCTATTCATGCTTGGAGCAAGGGGAAAAACAAAGATATTCAAAGGATACCTTAGATGCTATATTAAGGAATACTGAGGTTCACAGGGCTTAACATGATTTAATGATTAATTCAGGTAAGACTGCCTAAATTCAACCCCAAGGCCTGAGTACTCCGCATATTTTACAAACACTGACAATTTTTAACTAGTATTCTGATTTTGTATCATATTCATGTATCTGTATCTATCTATCCAACCTATATAGACTATATAAATGGATTTATATTGTCTGAATAGGCTAAGTTATGCCGCAGTTACAAATAATCCCTAAATTTCACCGTCTTCAAATAACAATCAATTTCTCACTCATACTAGCTATCTATTCACTTTAGTTGGGGGTTCTGCTCTATTTTGTGGTCTTCCTGGGACTCAGGCTAAGAGAGTCTACAACTCCATGTTACAACAATTTGCCAAAGGCTAAAGAGACAGGGGAGAAAGAGAGAGGTAGGGAACAGAGTACAGAATTCTGTACCACTCATGAACTCAAATTTTTACTTCTGCTCAACATTTCATTGGCCAAAGCAAATAAAAGGACGTATTTAATGTCCTCAGCTTTTGAGAAACGTCAGTCCTATCCTGAACCCAGAAAGTGGTGAGCCAATAACACTTGGTGAACAGCACTAAGAATTACAACAGTCAAATATATGCCAAGCACTGTGGTTGTTCCTGCAAACTTTGATGCTACAAACACAGAAGCAGAGTTTGCTTTCTAAAATCTATTTTAAGAATATATATCACCAATACTATTCTTCAATTTATATTTTTTATTTTGTTCTCCCAAAAGATAGACTGGAAAGTAAGTTGAAAATGCCAGGGGAGGGGCGCCTGGGTGGCACAGCGGTTTAGCGTCTGCCTTCGGCTCGGGGCGTGATCCCGGCGTTATGGGATCGAGCCCCGCATCAGGCTCCTCCGCTAGGAGCCTGCTTCTTCCTCTCCCACTCCCCCTGCTTGTGTTCCCTCTCTTGCTGGCTGTCTCTATCTCTGACGAATTAATAAATAAAATCTTAAAAAAAAAAAAAAAAGAAAATGCCAGGGGAAAAAAGTCTCATACCAAAGACACATGCATTACTTTTTAAAATATTTAACTATAGTTGTTCCTAAATTAACCAGTAAATTTGAAATCAAATTTTTCTTTCAAGTGATAATTATTTTTAGTACATTAATTTATTCATTCAACAACATTGATTAAGTTTCTAGGATTCATGAGTTCATACATAGTTGTAATGGAAACTTTAAAGATACATGTTAATTTCCCTACCACAAGGTACTTATAATTTTATTACACTGTTACTATCTCTTATTGAAACATGTCTTAAATGCCTCTGTATGAAATATTTCACATTGTAACAGTACTACAAGTCTTGTTAGTACTACAGTACTAACAAGTACTACAACAGTTGGGCCATGTATAAAAAGATTTTTTTTTTTTTACAGTGAACTCTGCAGTATTACATCAGCTCATCTAGACACACTATTAAAATCTCATTGTAGCAGAATAAATAGTTTTAAAGAGTCAGATATCCAAAGAATATTTTTAAATGGTGTTAGAAAAGCTATCTACTGAGAAATCATAGGACTCTGTTCTATTCAATATGTTTTACTGAAGATTAAATTCTCTGTATCAAAGCAGTACTCCTCAAATTCATGATGACAAAGAACAAAGTGTAAGGGGAAGCCAGCATCACGTACAATTATTCAGCAATTAGAGAGCTAACACCTGTAATTTATTCCATTTTTAACTCTATCACCTTATCACTATTCCTAACCTGTTTCCTAGAAGAGTTCTGAATTAGCTTTCACTCCAAATGTTTGTTCCCAAGGAAGAAATGTGGTCATCTCAGGCTTCGATTCACACAAGCTATGAAACACTATTTATGGAAAATATTATCAGAGAGAAATGTGCCACCAGCTAATGAAATATAAGCTTCTATGGCTCTTGATACCATGAAACTCTTCCAAAGTCCTGAGAGATCACAGAAATATGTTCACATGGTCCTACAGGTTTGTAAAGTTTTTTGTTATTGCTGTTGTGGGAAGCTGGTTTTTACAAATTAGATATTTTAGCTACTTTCAGTTAAAACCACTGGTTTCTTCACTTTGCTTCTGTTCAGTCTTTCCTACCCATATTTTGGGTGCCACTGGACTGACTACACAGCGTCTTTTGATATTCAGCCAAGGAACAATTGATTTTGGAAACAAGTTTAACAAAATAGATTTATGTGAGTTGTGGTCACATACTGTATGTATGTAATTATTAGCTATGTGGAAATATCAATTATACTCCTAATGACAACTGTGCCGGTGACTTTTTCATAGAAGTAAAGGGCCAAAGAACCTAGTCATGTTTTCAAAGTTCCTTCTAGGGCCTAACACCAGAAGTATGTGGACAGAAGACGAATATGCTCAAATGTAGCCAGGAGCTGGTCACTGGCAAATTACAGCAGCTTCTTTAACTCCTAAGTAATGAAACTTCAAAGAGATCATCTCAACTCCCACAATCCCAAAATCTACATGACATTACTGATAAAATATGAGACTGAATGAAACTTTTCTATTAAAGTAAAATTCCAAAACCATACTAGAGAAAAAAACTTCCCACTACTTTCTTTTTACAGAGAATATGAAATTGTTGTCGTATGAAGAGGTGACCAGAATATGCAGCCAAAATATAGGAAAACATACAGAAATATTTTAGCCAATTAATTAACAGCATTAAGTCATTTTTCAGAATATGGCATTGGCCACAGTATTTGCCAGCTTTTAAAGACATGTAACTTTCGATTTCTTCTCGAAGTAATCATTTCATATGTAAATCTGTATTTGTGATTTTATATTTTTCCTAAAAAAAGCTCCTGAAATTGCTTTAGGTTTTTAGCTTTAGGCCACATAAAATCTAGATCTACCCCTAAATCATGACCCATACCACTATCATCATCATCATCACTATAGTCACAAGGCAGAACTAAGCAAGAATGATAATTTTAAAACTCCAGTCTCAAATTTCCTTCCATCTCTTTTTAAATCATAACTGAGCTGGTAGAATTTCTGTAGGTGTGTATGTGTTTCATAAGGTCTATTTATCCCTCCCTGTTCTGTCCTTCCAAGAGTAGCGAAGGCAGCTACAGCAGCTGGCTTATCATCTCCCTAAATTGCTTGCCATCAATCAGGAAAAACACAGACACTGGCCACAGCACTGAGGACTCTGTTTCCTCATCGGTAAAATTAAAAGGTTGGGCTGGGTAAACTAAGTCTTTCTGGCTTTTCACTTTGTAAGATTATATCATGTCAGATATTAAGGTAGTTTAGTTTAAAAATTCTATTTTTAAGTTTTATGAACACCAGAAATAAATGACCATCCAATAGTTTCTCTATATAAACTATACATACATCCTTGTTTTTTTTTTAGAGAGTGGTCAGATGGGAGAAATTTGAAGGTCAAGGAACAGAATACACAAAAGTTCAAGGTAATAGAGAATATAACTATTCGGGGAACTGGAAGCTGAGTAAAATCGTAACATTCCTTTAGGGTTATTAGGATGTAATCAAAATAAGGCTGGTGTGATTAAGGGGAGCCATTTTCTGGTGGTACAGGTCATTTATACTAAGAATCTGGAAATTTATTTTGAGAGAACACATGTCCAACATATTAGGCAGAAGAGTAATGTGATCAAATTTATGAATATATTAGTTTCCTTCTGCCGCTGTAACAAATTACCACAAATTTAGTAGTTAAAAAACAACACAAATTGTTATGTTACAGATCTGGAGGTAGAGGTCTGATATGGGTTTCACAGGATAAAAACAAGGTGTTGGCAGAACTGCATTCCTTCTGAAGCCTGAAAGGTATAAACCATTCCTTGTATTTTCCACTCTCTAGAGGGAATCTGCATTACCTGGCTCATAGCTACGTCACTCCATCCTCTTTTGTTCTCACATCTTCTGATTCTCCTGGCTTGGTCTTTCCCTCATAAGAACACTTTATTACATCTGACCCACTCAGATTGTCCAAAATAATCTCTCCTTCAATTCTTGAAAAATCCTTAATTACATCTACAAAGTTCCTTCTGCCATGTAAAATGTCATTTCATGGGTTCTGGAGATGAGGACATGAACATCTCTGGAGGCCATTACTACGCCTGCTACATTGAGCTAGATAATCTCTCTACAGTCATTTAAAAACATTTACTTAATAAAGTATATGTAATAAGAAGTGCATGAGTCGCTAGGAATAAAAGGCTGAGCAATATGCATCATCTCTTCTTCAGAGAGGACAGAAGGTGGTAGAAGAAGACAACATCAGTCAAATCATCATGCAAATATGTAATTATGTCATCAAGAAACGGAAGTACAGGAACCTACGGCGGCTTGCAAAAGGGAGACCGGATACAGCCTGACATATCAGAGAAGGCTTCCCTAAAGAATAAAAGGTTAAATAAGAAGTGTATATTTCACTTCTGAAGTCAATTAGATAGTGGAGAAATGCCATTAGTTTTTCCTGAAAAGAGCATAACAGTTGAGAATACAGGCATAACCCAGATTTCACTGAATTGATAAATAAAATGGCAGGTGAAAAAAATTTCAGAAAAGATAGGTTGACAACTCTTCCAAGAAGTCTGGCTATGAGGAAGGGGAGAGACAAAAACTAGAAGGGAATGTGAATTTGAAGGAGAAACAAGGGGAATATAAATGTTAATGAGAAAGTAAAAGTAGGATGGTAGAGATTAAAAACACAGTATTAGGAAGGAGTAACTGACAAAAGACCCCAGAACAACTGGTAGGAAATGGAATCCACAGCCCGGATGGAGAAATAAATATTAGGACAATCACTCTTTTCATTATATCAGGAGGAAAAGATAAAGCATGGTATAAAGTTAAATTTTAGGTGTAGAGTCAAGAATTAGAGTATTTCTGATAGAGTTCATGTCCTACAAAAGTAGAAGGCATAGTCCTACGTGCTTAGCAGCCAAAGTGGTGTTCTGAAGAAGACAGAACAATTGGAGTGATTAAGAATTAATATTTCACCAAGTGGATGAGATGAAGGATGGGACAATGGAGTAGGGTGTATTGGTCACAAAATGGTTATATCATATAAGTGAGATTAAAGAAAGCACCCCAGAGGAGAGAGCTAAATAGAAAAGCCCTATCACTAACTCCTTCAATTTGTTCATTGACAGAGATCTATGAAGAACTACTACATGTCAAAATCTATTCCAGGTATTAAAGAGTAAAGAAGCAAGCAATTTCAATAAGGTTGAAGAATAAGTGAAATGGGACAAATGTAACAAATATGGAAAAATTAGCTGAAGTTATGATCAAAAATAGATTTTAAAGTTACAGATGTTATCATTTGGGAATGGCTAATTTAAGTATCAGAAACAAAAGTGGTTAAAGGAGAAAGACAATGTATTGACTCAAGTAAATTAAAAATCCAAGACATGAGTTAATTCCAGAGGTCCCAAAACTCTAATATGAGGACTTGGTATATCTCCTTTTTTTGTGTATAAATTATTATTTTGTTTCATTCCCAGCTTTAACAGTAAGCTCAAATCTTCTCCTTAAGTAAGCTCAAATTTTTCTCCTTAAGAGAAAAATGGCCACAGAAACCTCAACCTTCTATCCTTTTAATCACATCCAATAAGAAACACCAAAGGTCTTTGCCAATCTTCCACAAATATTCTGTGACTAAAAGTGATTGGACCATCACAGGATAGTCTAAAACAATTACTGTTCTGAGGAGACAGTAATACTTTGTTCCCATAGGCGTTCTCCAGGCAGAGAACCACCAAGACAAACCACCTTGGATCCCCAAGGGAAAAAAATGAATGAAATGAAATATAGAACTGTACTAGAAGAATACAAATTAGAGGGTGGGGAAGAAAACAATGGATGGCCACTAAAGAGATATTTTTCCCAATATTTCTAATATTAACATTTCTTCTTGTATGGCCATGAGAGTCAATGCCTAAGATGGATGAAAAGTGGAAATCATTGGAATTGAGAAATTCAGAGAAGTGCTGGTTCACCAATTGAGATACTTGAGTCACCCAGGATAACAGCAAACTTCAAAAGGAATAGTAGAGTTCTATGTGCCAACTTTTCAAATAAAAGTAAATGAGAAGGCTGTTGGGTAAAATAAATGGTAGAGGTGGCAAAGCTAGATGACTTAAACCTACCATTATTTTTCTGAATGTTATATCCCACACGTTGCCAAACAGCATTTTAATTGGTCTTAAATATTACCCTTGAAATAATGCTTGCTTTCAATTTCTTAACTTATCTAAATATTTTTAAATGTTTTAAGAAATTAAAATAAGAATACACAATGTATTTTAAGATTTATAACAATTTACCTAATTTAGGACATATATTTAATCCTTGTGTTATTTTTAATTGAAGTATAGCTTACATATTAGTTTCAGGCATATAACATAGTGATTCAGAAATCCCATACACAATGCTCAACATTACATGCTAAGTGTACTTAAAAATTTCCACCATAGTTATTACTTTAAAGGGAATGGGAGAAAACTTTCAGTAAGCTTACTTTCAGTTAAGCTGCATTTTTGGTTCCTTTTGCTGCAAAAGCTTTTTAGTTTGATATAGTCCAAATAGATTATTTTTGCTTTGCTTCCCTTGCCGAAGGAGACATATCCAGAAAAATGTTGCTAAAGTTGAGATACAACAGATTATTAGGTTTTCTTCTAGGAGTTCCATGGTGTCAGGTCTCACGTTTAGGTATTTAACCCATGGACTTTTATTTTTATGAATGGTGTAAGGAAGTGGTCCAGATTCATTCTTTTCCAGGTAGCTGTCTAGCATTCTCAGCACCATTTGTTGAAGAGACTGTCTTTTCTTTATTGTATATTATTGCCTCTTTTATAGATTAATCGGCCATATAAGCATGGGTTTATGTCTAAGCTCTCTATTCTGCTCCATTGATCTGTGTGTCTATTTTTGTCTCCATAGATACTGTTTTGATTACTATAATATTGTAACATAATTTGAAATCTGATATTATGATACCTCCAGCTTTGTTCTTCTTTCTCAAGATTACTTTGGCTATTTGGGGTCTTTTGTGGTTCCATACAAAGCTAAGGATTATTCTAGTTTTGTGAAAATATTATTGGTATTTTAATAAAGATCACATTCCATTCATAGACCGCTTTGGGTAGGATGGACATTTTTAAAATATTAGTTCTTCCAATCCACAAGCATGGTATATCATTCATTTATTTGTGTCACCTCCAATTTCTTTCATCAATGTCTTACAGTTTTGAGTATAGGCCTTTCACTGCCTTGGTCAAATTTATTCCTACTGTTTTTGATGCAACTGTAAATATAATTGTTTTCTTTCTACTAGTTCATTATTAGTGTGTAGAAACAACGGATTTCTGCATATTGATTGCATATCCTGTAATTTTACCAAATTCATTTATTAGTCCTAATAAAGTTTTTTGGTGGAGTTTTTAGGATTTTCTATATATAGTATCATTTAGATGTCTTTTCTTTTTCTGGTCTGTTTGCTGTAACTACAACTTCCAGTACTATGTTAAATACAGTCAGAGTGAAGATTCCTGATCTTATAAGAAAGGGTTTCAGTTTTTCAACACTATGATATTAGCTGTGGATCTATCATATATATGGGTTTAATTATGTTGAGCTATCTTCCCTTCATACCCACTTTGTTGAGTTTTTATCATGAGTAAATGCTGAATTTTGTCCAATGCTTTTTCCATGTCTATTGAGATCGTTATGGGATTTTTTTCATTCATTTCGTTAATGTGGTGTACCACACTGATTTGTGGATATTGAATCCTCATTTCAACCCTGCAAGAAAACACCCTAGATCATGATAAATCATCCTTTCAGTGGGTTTTGATTTTGGTTTGCCAATACGTTGTTGAGGATTTCTCTATATTCATTGGCCTGTAATTTTCTTTTTTGTAGTATATCTGCCTGGATTTGGTATCAGGGTAATAAAGGCCTCTTATAATGAATTTGGAAGCATTCCTTCCCTCTTGGAAGAGTTTGAGAGGGATAGGGTTTAACTCTTCTTTACCTGTTTGGTAGAATTCACCTGTAATGTCATCTTGTCCTGGACTCCTATGGTGGGGAGTTTAAATTACTTAATTTCATCACTAGTAATCAGTCTACTCAGATTTTCTGTTTTCTTGATTCAGTCTGGAAATATTGCATGTTTCTAGTAATTTATCCACTTCTAGGTTGTCCAATTTGTTGGCATATAATTTTTTGTAGTATTCTTTTTTTTTTAAAAGATTTTATTTATTTGACGAGAGAGACAGCCAGCGAGAGAGGGAACGCAAGCAGGGGGAGTGGGAGAGGCAGAAGCAGGCTCACAGCAGAGGAGCCCGATGTGGGGCTCGATCCCATAATGCTGGGATCACGCCCTGAGCCGAAGGCAGACACTTAACCGCTGTGCAACCCAGGCGCCCCTGTAGTATTCTCTTGTAGTTCTTTGTATTTCTGTGGTTTTGTTTGTGATTTTTTAATTTCTGATTTTGAGTCCTGTTTTTCATTATGAGTCTGCCTAAAGGCTTTTCAATATTGTTTATCTTTTCAAAGAACCAGCTCTGTGCTTCATTGATTTTTTTTTTTAAGCCTCTTTCATTTATTTCCTCTCTGGTCTGAATTATTTCTTTGTTCTACTAACTTTGGGATTGTTCCTTTTTCTAATTCCTTTAGGTGTAAGCTTAGATGGTTTGAGATTATTCTTATTTCTGGAGGTAGGCTTATATTGAGGCAAACTTCCCTCCTGGAACTGCTTTTGCTGCAACCCAAAGATTTCAAAACCGTTCCATTTCCCTTTTAATTTGTCTTCAGGTTTTTGTTTTTTGTTTTTAATTTTCTCTTTGATTTTTTCATTGACCCATTGGTTGTTTATTAAGTAGAATGTTGTTTAGCCTCTATGTTTTGTGGGGGGTTTTCCCCCTTTTTTCTTGTAACTGACTTCTAGCTTCATAATATTGTGGTTGGAAAACATGATTGGTATGATTTTAATCTTAAGTTTACTAAGATTTGTTTTGTGGCGTAATATGATCCTAGAAAATGTGTTCCATGTGCAATTGAAAGGAATGTGTATTCTGCTATTTTTGGATTGAAAGTTTGGTACATATCTGCTAGGTTCATCTGGCCTAACCTATCATTCAAAGCTACTATATTCTTACTGACTTTCTATCCAGATGATCTATCCACTGATGTAAGTGGGGTATTAAAGTCCCCTCCTTTTACTGTATTACTATTTCTCCCTCTACGTCTACTAATATCTGCTTTATACATTTGGGAGCTCCCATGTTGGTTTCATAAGTATTTACAGGTGTTACATCCTCTTGTTCGATTGACACCTCGCTACAATCTTTGCTTTAAAGTCTACTGTGTCCAATATAAGTAATACCACCCTAGTATATTTTTTTTTTTGCCTGCATTTGCATGAAAGTTTTTTTCTATACCTTCACTTTCAGTCTGTATATGCCTTTAGGCCTGAAGTCTTTTGCAGGCAGCATGTAGATGGGTTTGTGTGTGTGTGTGTGTGTGTGTGTGTGTTTTAATCCAGTCACATCTTCTCATTGGAGCACTTGCTTGTCCCTTCCCTCTGCTCCTTACCCCCCCCATGCTATCTCTAAAATAAATAACTATAGATTTTTTTTAAATTCTTACTTTGTAATTCTTATTGTATGCAATCGACTTTAGTAACATTTGCTTTCCATTTCAACATTCTTAAAATTATTTTATGAAATTTCATTTTACATGGTCTTATATGCATACATATACTAATCAGGAAGCCTAATAGTTAAAAAAAAAAGGAACATTTTTTGCTACAAGATTTTATTTATTTATTTATTTATTTATTTATTTATTTATTTATTTATTTTTAGAGAGAGAATGAGGGCACAAGCAGGGCAGGGGTGGGCAGAGGGAGAGGGAGAACCCCAAGCACACTCCATGCTGATCATGGAGGCCAATGTGGGGCTTGATCCCATGACCTTGAGATCACAACCTGAGCTGAAATCAAGAGTCAGATGCTTGTCCAACTGAGCCACCCAGGTGCCTCCAAGAAATATTTCTTCAAGAATCTAAAGGATTACACATTTTATAATAATAAGATAGGTCTACAATTGACTTTTTGAGAAACAGAAATTATGGGAAATCTAACCCAATTTCAGTTTTCAATATCACTAATGTATGTCTAATCTGGAACAATGTATTTTCAGATTCAGTGCTTTTAGAAGACCTTATTTAAATTTATTTCCTAAAAGATTATACTATTACTGAAAAACTAAGTATCCACTTCAATAGAACATGAAGTGAATCAACAAAAGAAAAAGGTCTCCTTGCTTTAACAACCAACTTAGATCATTCAAGTAGTTTACTAACAAAAAGTTTTAACCACAGATAGTTTTTAGATGGAAGCAAAATATTAAATCATTTTTTGTAATTTTTGGTATTAGAAAGAAAAATCAACTGTATAAATATTCGGGTATAAACAAGAATATAAAACATCCTGAAGCTATTGAAACCAAATCCCAGGCATTACTTTACTGTGGTAATTTAGTGAAACAATCATATCAGAATTGTTATAGATTGATATTAGACCTAAGAAATGTGTGTCTACCTGCTTACCTTGTGAGTAGTTAGGCTGAATGAGCAGTTCTCTCCCTGTGTCCCTCCCCCTTTCAATCTCCCTCCCTCCCCCTAGTGTTGTAGAAAAACAATATGAGAAAAACACCTTTCAATTATTCTCTAATCATGTTTTCACATTTCAAGTTCATTATGTTTGGCAATAATTAAATTTATCTTATGAATCTGAACTCGCTGGGATATGAGCACTTTTTCATTAAGAAACAAAATGTTCCTTAGTAAAAGACAAAATAGTACCTTTTGGGGGGATAAACAAGTAAGGGAAATTGAGTCATGAGAAATAAGTGAATTGATTTTCAAAGACTGATCAAATTTCTCCACTTGTTCAAATAAATTTTCAACGTAGCAATGCATACCAGTAAAAAGCCCCCCTTGTGAGGCACTATTTTACTGTTCTGCATTTTAAGATTACAATGGCCATTAAAAACAACAAAAGCTAGTTTAAACATACAGTATTTCTTTAAAAAAATAAAAAAAATAGGGGCGCCTGGGTGGCTCAGTTGTTAAGCGTCTGCCTTTGGCTCAGGGCATGATCCCGGAGTTCTGCGATCGAGCCCCACATCAGGCTCCTCGGCTATGAGCCTGCTTCTTCCTCTCCTACTCCCCCTGCTTGTGTTCCCTCTCTCGCTAGCTGTCTCTATCTCTGTCGAATAAATAAATAAATAAAATCTTTAAAAAAAATAAAAAAATAATAAATAAATAAATAAATAAACATACAGTATTTCTTAATGTCAAACCTCATAGCTGTAATTTGTTTAACCTCACTTAAAGAAAATGTATTTCAGATATTCTTGGGAACTGGGAAAGCTGTGGAAATTATACTCTAGCATAGTTCACATAAAGAAATTACAGGAGAAAGGTCTTTAAAACACCAAAAAATATGATTACATGGAGTTTGTTTTGTTTTTTGTTTTTTTTTAAACAGAGCATAAATGAATACGTTCATGTTTATTTGTCCTAACCTCCAGTTTTAGATGTTTTTAGGGGAAGTGAGAAAAGATTTTGGTGGAAATGGAGGAAAAGAAAAGGAGGATATCTAAGTCTTAACCCCATGACCTTAGTTTGAAGCGCAGAGATTTCATTCTTATTTAGAAACTTTGCCTTTCAGAGTTAAACATAACAAAGAACGTAAACTGGGTAAGAGGAAATGTTTTGAGGCTACTAATTTCTTCATCAAACCAACACTTATTAAGTGCCTAGTATATGCAAATAAACACTGGCAACACTAGGTCTGCTCTCAAGTAGCTCACTGTCTAAAAGGGGGGTCAAAAAATACCACTAAGTACAATATAGTCAAAATTCAGTACCATGTACATGCAGTGGTTACTAAGGAAGCACAGGACTGAGGAAGGGGAAAGAAAGTACTTAACATAGAATACAAATACACGGAAGAATATTAAAACAGAAAACTGAATTGCAAATACCTCAATATATTTGGAACACAGAATTATAAGTAATTTTAATAGAATATGACTGAAAAGTAGGCAGGGTTTTTAATGCTTTGTATAAAGACAGGTGTTGTAAGTAACGAGATACCACTGAAGGATTTTATTCATATAGTAATAACATTTTAAATTGTTTGTTTTCAAAAAAATATTTTACCGAATTCTAAAAACATTGTTAAAGGCCAAATTACCTTCTTTTTAAAAAAATTCTTAACATCTTTTTAAAAATCCACAATTTTATTTCATTTCTATCCTAAACAGAACATGAGAACTCCTCTTTTTAACATGACTACAATACCAATAGGACTGAAAAGAAATAACAAGAATTCCTTCCTAACCAAAATATCCAGTTGGTGCTACAGAAGAACTTTGCAATAGGACAGTATGAGCCTATTTCCTCTGGTAGAGGTAGGGAAGGGAAAGTTGAAGTGGAGTGGGGACCAGACTAAAAGACAGGATTCTGACAGAAGGCTACTGCAATAATCCCTGACAAGCAGCTATGCCCAGGAAATGCCTGGCTTCTAGTTCAAAGGCTCCCATGTGGGAGTCTACATTTAACTGACTGCATTCATGCACACAAATGTAGTAACTAATTCTTTTATTAAAGATGCTTGATTTTAACAAAATTCTAGTCAGAAAGAAATGATTAGGCTTTCCAGAGGGGGCCCTCCATAACTCAAATATTAGAAAACTCAAATTCCTACCATCTTGGGTCCCCTATATTAAAATATGCAAAATTATAATAGTTAGCCCTTAGTTATAATTGAGTCATCTTTTAAAAGAGTATAATAGCTTTAAGGCCTTGAAACAACAACGACAAATCATTAAAAGCTAATTCCTGACAATTTTAGCTCAGAAGGGAGTTTTTCTAAAATTTGTGGTACAGGGATATGAACAAGGATAAGGAAGTACGTGATGTCAGCTCAAGAATCACAGATGTATAATCATTCTTAGAACTACTCTATACAAACTTGGCTATGTTCCCAACTCTTATCCAACATCATTACTCAACAGTGTTAGGCATTCTGAAGAATAAAATGAAATCTCCTTTTCTGACTGGATTTAACGTCAACTTGGAAATGTGAGAAAATACATTTCCTATGGATTCATAAAAAAACAAGACAAAACTGACCAATCAAGTAGAATTAAGCAGTTATTATATATCCATTACTATGTTAGGGACTTAAGGGAAAGGACACCTGAAGGGCCATAAGAAGCCTTGTATACATCCCCAGGTATCACCCCATCACTTCCATAAATAAAAGCCTTCTAGAATAGGCAACAGGTATAATCCTGGAAATGAACAAACAGGGATAACATATGGCAAGAATGGTTAATGGGCAAAGAAATTACTGTCCCATTCACTCTGAGTTAGTGAAAATGCTTCTGGTGCCTAAAGAAACTGTTTTTGCAACATCTCATTAAATCGGTGCTTCCCAAAGTCAAGTCCATAGATGAGTGATTTATGAACTATTTACCAACCTGCCATGAGTACAAAATTTGTTAGTAAACAGTTGATGTTGCCTCAACAAGCAAGTATATAATGGGCACTGGCAAATGTTTGGGGTTTAAGTTTTTGTGGAAGCAAAATCCAAAATATTCTGGAGTAGTTCCACAGAATAATGAGTTTATACCAGAATGTAAATGACACTGACTGCTTCTGTCATTGAAAAGAAATCTTGCTAGGAAAAAAATAGAAGGGACAAATAAACAGTGTACTTAGTAACTGATAAAACAAAATATGGGAATTATGTAAATCACATAGTATACATCAAATGAGATATTCTCTTTATCATAGGATAACACGGAAGATGATTGTAAACAACTAATATTGCATGTTCAAGCAAGAGGTTTATCATGGAGGAAAGTTCTGCTGCAAATGTTTAAAGTATGACACACTTAGTTTTGCTGAATAGTAATAAATGTTTGATGCCCAAATTGTAAAGATGAAAATCTTACACCTAGACTTGTTAACATATATTTTCAGTACTTTTAATTATATCTATACAATGAAGGAATGAATTATTTTCAATGGTAAATAAGGTCTGAAGGAAAAAAATGTGAGAAGTGTGGAAGGACAGAGTTTCTACTGACTGGAATAACAAGATCCACAGCAACAATCTAACAATTATCAAAAAAAGAAGGTGGTTATTTTGATACTTTCTACCTACAAAAGGTTTTAATAAACACTTTACATTTTGACAAAGAATTATCAATTTTATTTTCCATTCAAAAACCTATATATAGGAAATTCATAGATCTGGAATCAACTTAAATCACAAGACAATTTAAACTGAAATATATTCTTACAGGGTAAGTTTTGGAATGGCTATTGATGAAGGGTTGAACGTGAGTTTTGAAAATTAAAGATCACTTGTTTCATTTTGGATAAAAGTTAAAAAGGGTATTCTGAACTTGCTAAAATTGCTTTAAAATTTCTTCCTCTGTTCCTGTCAACATAGTTAGATACTGGTCTTTTTCTGAAAATCATTAAAATTTGGATACAATATAAAGCATTACCCTTCATATGTGGGAAGTTTGTCAATTCAGTCTAGATTCTTTCATGAGAAGTGCATCCATCACATTAAATGACAGAGACCATAAAATGCACACAGGTGTTGACAATGAGAAATCCTTATTTCCTTCATAACTGTTTTAGTTATGACTGCACAGTTATGCATATAATAGTGATTTTCTATATTAATCCCCAAAGCATCATTTTTATTGTACAACATATATAGATGCATTATTACCTTTTCTCCTGTTATGTTTGCTCTTATATTTACTGAAAATTTTAGGTTTACTGTAGCAAATAATATATTGAATTTGAGATCTTGAGTTTTTTATTTCATACTTCTAGTAATCCATATTTAGTTTATCAACAAAAGTATTGGTCCAGGAGTAGTTGTGGGGAGGAAGGGAAGCAGTTCATCACCTGCAAGTTATGAAGCATCGGTTTACTTAAATCATTCATTACCCCACCCATGTGCATCTCTGCCTTGTGTACCCAAGAATATGTAATGTTGTAAGGAGCCAACATTTTAAAAAAAAATGAGCTGGATGTTATCATTTCCTCATATGATATACCAAAGATTAAGGGATCACATATCTTGCTGTGTTCTTTTTTGAGATATTGATTCTCAAACTGCCTTTTGTTTTTACCTTCCTCTTCCATTCCAAGTAGAGACTGAGGCTCTTAGCATTTACTTACCTCTGATACTTTTGCTGTGAATACAACCAAAGTTATTCTAAGTCAAGGTTCTCCCTTTTTGGTAAAAATTAAACTAAAAAATATTAGCCCAGGTGTCTTCACTCACAGAAAAGAAAGAGGGAGTACCTTAAGTGGAGTAAAAAGAGAAGCCCACTAAGCAATGCAGTTTAGAAGAACAGAATTGAAGGTACAGCCAAAAACAAAAACAAAACCCTGAAAAGCAACGCTCTGACTAGACAAAATTATATTAGCCCATTGCATTATATGGTCTATAATGGTGGAGGGCTGCTGACTGGCAGAGAAATTACTAGATATGCTCAAAGAGGCCAAGACAGGAGTTTGACTTTTTCTTACAGTTGAAAATGGCTGAATATCAACAATTTTGATGAATATGACTCAACCTATTAAAGAATGAATTAATACAGAACAGAGATCTCTTATTTCAAGGTGTACAGTTGGTATCTCAGGATTTACTCATGCTATAATAAAGATGATTTTGGTGCTGTATGGATCTTTCCATTCTGTATTTGACACCGTGTGTGTGAGCACACATGCAAGCGCATCTGGGAGAGCAGAAACGCAGAGAAGACAGACACACACACACACACACACACACACGTACAAACTTGTAGTTTTCAACAAAAACACACACACCAAGATCAAATGGGCAGTGTCCTGGAGAGGGCAGAAGAGGGATGACCTCTTTTTTATTACATGTGCTTACAAAACAATTCAATATTTCTCCAATTTATAATATCCATCCAACTTCACACTCAAAGAATAAGACAGCCAAATCACAGGGCAGCTTTTGGTCCTTGATTCCAATGCCAAATTCTCTAGTATTACACCTATATAATGGAGTTGATTAAATTCTTAATATCCTCACTTTGAAAGATAAAAATTGAAGGAGGTAAGAATATAATATTTAATGAACCTCTTTATGTGCCAGACATCATACAGGACATTTTACATATTTTACTTCACTTAACGAGCAGATGGCTGATAGTTTAGCCACTGGAATAATTTGATAACAGTAAAAATGTAGTAAAGAATTAAGGCTGGAAGTCTCAAATATTAAGTAACATAAAAAGCTATAGGTTTTTCCCTCACCTCTTAAATTAATTCAATTTACGTTGTGGCACATAACTAATATGCATATAATGACTTTGCTTTGGTCAATGTAAAGACTAATTTGCCTGCAAGATTAGTATTGACTCATGTAGAACCATGATCAATATTGGAATTTGAAGATTAGTTATTTTTAAAATGTGTAACATTATTGACCATATAGGTTAAAACTTATGAAATATATGAATATTAAAAATGGATAATTTGAGAAGAAACGATTTGCCATTTTAAAGTTATAGTAATATAGGAAAGATAACTATCAACTCAGTTACTTCAGAGACATTTTTTAAACAACCTCTGGATCTTACTTTGAATTTTATCCTCCAAGCTTTCTGTAGGTGTGGGTATTGGCAGGAGGTCTACAGGGGCCAAACCGGGAGAGAACTAAGGAAACCTGTATCCACCTTCTCCCTCACTGTGACACTCAGTGTGAACACAACCTTCCCATGCTCTGCATCTCTAGATTTTTTTTTAAGATTTTATTTGACAGAGAGACAGCCAGCGAGAGAGGGAACACAAGCAAAGGGAGTGGGAGAGGAAGAAGCAGGCTCCCAGCAGAAGAGCCCGACTTGAGGCTCAATCTGAGAACTCGGGGATCACGCCCTGAGCCAAAAGCAGATGCTTAATGACTGAGCCACCCAGGGACCCCTGCATCTCTAGATTTTTAAGAAGACGAAAGCACTCAAGGGAAAAATGCATCATGTAGATAGGAAAGTAGACAGGATGCCAGAATGTGAGCAGCTCTTCAGAATACTTTGTCCCAAAATCACAGCAGATAATTTAAGTCAGCAAAAGATCAAGACCACCAATTCCCAGTCTATGCACTTCCAGCACCTCCTCAGTGTTAGGGGTCCTAACAGAGGCCCCTCTGTGGAGGGCAAGTCAGGTAACCACAAATACCAGAATGCCACCAGGATGCCCTGTTATTTCTTTTTGGAAGATCTTTTCAGAGTGGGAGATGTATTTACTGAGAACCATTGTTTTTCTCCTAAGGTATAACATTAAACATCCTCAGGGCACCTGGGTGTTCAGTTGGTTAAGTGTATGACTCTTGATTTCAGCTCAGGTCATGATCTCAGGGTCCTAGGATCGAACCCCGTGTTGGCCTCCATGCATGGCAAGGAATCTGCTTGAGGCTTTCTCTCCCTCTCCCTCGGTGCCTACCACCCACCCCTTTCTCTCTCTCATTTGTGTAAAAAAAAAAAAAAAATTAAATATCCACATCAGCAAAGAACATTTGTGAATCTTTTTTCCATACAGTTTCAACTGTGGCCAGTACCTCTTGAAATAAAACATCTTGTCAGTTTAAATTCTAGTGTTCTGTGGTTGTTTAATTTCTCAAGCCAGTATGCTAAGGTTGATGCAAACAGTAATCTCAGGATAGAAGTTCAGTTAATTTATGCTTTTTGTGAAAAATACTGAGAATGGTATAATTCCTGTTACTGCTAGACAAAGATCAGGATTTAGCATTTTTTTTGACTATTTTTATTTTATAAGAACTAAGCCACAGATGTATTTTCTGCCTGCTTTCCATTTCCCAGGCACTAAGAGGCCCTTTATGTATATCAATACACTTAATCCTCATCTATACCCTAATGAGGTACGTGCTATTATCATTTGGTTTTTATACATAAGAAAACAAAGTCACAGACTACCTTAAGAAACCCACCCAATAGAACCCACCAAAAAATAACATGATTCAAACTCCCTCGGTTTGCCTTTATAGTTCTTTGCTCTTAGCAGCTATGTCATACCATGTTTATTGAGTTTTCCTTCTGTTGGCTGGAGTTTGCCTAAATTCTCCCAAGTTGTCACTTGTTAGAAGGCAAACAAGATAAAAATAGATAAAGCCCATGGACTGATTTAAAGATAAAGGAGAAGACTGATGCAATTTTAAGAGATTTTTAAAGTATGTTCTGGCATAAATCAGTAATTTTCCAGCAATGAAATTATCTAGGCCAGCTTCCCAAAATGCCAATTGAGTTTTCAGAACCACACTCTTAATGTCCACAAGGCTAGTAGCAATAGATATTATTAGACACTGCTAATTAAAGAACAGTTACAATGTATTCATTTTTATGTAAATAATTCAACAAAAATTGGCAATTCAGAGTTGTGAACCAGATGAATACAAACTATGCATCTTTGATTAAGATTTGCATAACTGTCTGTTTGTAATGAGTCAATTTTGGAAATGCTTTCGGTAGAAAAGTAACTCATGGAGAAAATAGTGCATAAAACAGAGCAAACATCCACCATGAGGCTCAAGTTGGAGAAAAGTAGGTCATGCTTTCATACTTAGCAATCTAACAGAAACCGTGTAGAAATCTAAAAAGTTGTTTATGTACATAATTTATAAGCTAATTTCTTCTGCTATTTTGTAAGAGCTCTACTGGGGAGTCAAATAGCTCTCAAATTCTTATACATATATTTTTAAAACCCAGGATCAATTCTTCTCATAGCTAAAATATACAAAATTATTCAGCATATACCATTTGCATCTGATTTATATCCTTGTCACAAATATGTGTCTTCTGTTGTTTTAGTATTTTTGTTGGTCTGATAGTTTTATTTACTTGCCACATATTTAATGACTTTTAATTTGGTGGCATCAGATGAAAATAGGAAAGAGGACATTGAGGGGTCTGGGAATGTCACTCCTTGAGGGATATTTTGGCATAAATAAGAAGACAAAGGAATTCTTGATAAACCTGTGAATATTTGAATTAAAAAAATATGTTCTGAGTTGTTTCTGCTACAAGATGTAACTGGGCTTCCAAAGTGAAGTTCTAGACAAGGATTTATTATGAGGACTGAGATCAGTGAAATGACTCCTAAACCCCTCAGTCACACTGGATAAAGGTTAAGAGGACTTTTCAAGAATGGAGGAATGGAAAGCACGATCTCCCGACTCCAAGTCAATAAAGAGGAGCTGGAGGAAGGAAGCTAGATCCATTTGTCACGTGTTTGACCTTAACCTCAAAACTGCAAAGGTAAAGACCTGGCTATCTTTCTGATGGAAAGAACAAAGGATCATCTAGAACTCAGTTTTAGGGAAGAAGAATGTGTCAAGATTTTTCATAGACCAAATGCAAGCCACATAAATGAAGGAGCAGGTATGGACGGAGTCATCTAGGTTCCCTTCCATGAAGACCTATGGAAGAGGTGTAAAGACTTCAGCAACAGAACCATTAAGTGACCAGAGTAAAGATTCATCAAGAGAAGTGGTAAGTAAACTAATCTGGAAAGGCCACATATTTTATGATTCCAACTATATAATATCCTGGAAAAGAAAAAAAAAACCTATGAAAACAGAAAATTATCAGTGGTTGCCCAGGATTAGGGAATAGGCAGGGATGAATAGGAAGTGCACAGAGTTTGAAGTCAGTTAAGCTATTCTGCATCATATGGTAATCGCCAAGATATGACATTATCTATCTGTCAAACCCACTGAACAAACAACAGAGTGAACCCGAATTTAAACTGTGGGATTTAGTTAACAGATCAACATTCATTCAGCAATTGTAACAAATGGGTCAGACTAATGGAAAATGTTAATAATTGGGAAACCTGCACATAGACGGGAGAGAGGAATATATGGGAAGCTCTCTGTACAACTACTCAATCTTCTGAAAACCTAACCCACCCAAATATTAGTCTATTAGTTTCTTTAAAGGTATCTTGAAAAGAACGCAGCTAGAAGTTTAAGAAATCAATCAAAAAAGAGTGGTAGGGGGACGAGGTGGAGGGAAGAAAAAAGGAATGAATAGTGTTTGAAGGTATGATAGGGAGTGAAAATATTTGATACATGGTCTCTGTGCATCCAGAGATGAATGCTTTCAGCAATGGGATCATCCACCTTGCAATTGACCAAGACTTCCGAGACTAGAGGTTAAGAAGCTCCCATGAGTGTCACTCTTGACCTATAGTCAAGACACAACCTGTCTGTAAGGATACTTTCTCTATACCTCTATTGGTAGGGGTCTTCCATTATCCTAATATTCCTTCTCCAAATCCATGAATGTATAAGGTAGGATAGAAAAGCTAAACACTACTGTGTTTAGATTTACTGTGTAAATCTAAGGGAATAAATGATGATCTATAAAATCCATTAGCACTCCAATCTCCCCCTTTAATATTAGTCACTCGCATTCACTGTTCAATTTATTGTTCAGTCCCACAGGGAGTGTCAACTGGAATGCTGACAACACAGTGCAAATAAAATTTAAATCAATTACAAAGTAAAAACAGAAAATGTGGCAAACTACTGAAATTGATGTTAGAAAACACAATTAGAAAGTAATAGACAAACAAGGATGCACTAGAGTTAAATTAAAAACTAAAGAATCACCAACCCAGGTAAGCTTCAGAAAAGAATAACCTGAAAAACCAAGAATAAAGATTTTTAGCAAAATGGGTAGCAAATTTTTTTTTAAAGGAATTCACATACTGACTTTGCTGTAGCACTCAAAGGGAAAGGATGAGGTCACAAGGTCTTATTCTGTTTGGCAAAAACATAGTAAGAACATACCTAAACTACTATAAATAAGAATAAATAAACACCTGCATACTTTTTTTTTTTACAGGTAATGTTGTAGCAAGGTCTGCTCCCCACCCCCAATACCTACTATGACATTTTGATCCTTATCTTTAAAAGATCTCCTTGTACTGGACTTTTCCTGAGACAAGTGGGTTTTGGTAAGATTGCTACAATCACTCTCATACTTGTGAACACTTGCCCTATTCATAAATTTCTAAGAAGGAGGATAGAGAAAAGAACATATCTAGCAACTTGCAATGGTTTTGTCCTCCTTGTCAGTCAATGCTATTCACTCTCAAACAGCTGAGTTGGCTAGTCTAAGCCTACCTATGGTCAATGGGGTTTCTCATCCTACCTCATACTATTTTTGAAATATGAATAGTTTTATACATTGACTAAAATTTGAGACACATCTATGAAGGGTTTGAGAATTTAGTATCCTACAACATGGCAGTAGTGTACCATTATATTTATTTGACAAAACAAGTCATTTCTGTAACTACAATATAGCATTATAACAAAAAAATTTCCTATTGACCCTCACCTTTATTTCTAATGCTCTCTTTGTCACTATTAGTGGCACTAAAATGAATATAGGAGAAGTAGAATATGGCATCCATGCCTGAGGGAGGTGCATTCTGGTTGGAGTTACATTTCCATGATTCACACTTATAAAAAAAAAGTGTTCATCGTCAGTAATCATTTAAATTATTTAATTAGTCACAATTAGTGGAAGGGGTGAGGGCTGCAGAAGAAAAATTTAAAGGACATAAAAAATGTAAAGGACTGAAAAGCCAGAAAAGCACAGAGAATGTTCTAAAAAGAATTAACATAAAAAAATATAAAGCCAACAGTAAATGTTGACAGTTTCTAAGAGCAATAAAGCAAAGGCCTGACACGAATGCTATTTTATTAGGAAGCAACGGATACAAAGAAAGAGGGAGAATATATGGTAAATTGAAAGTTTTCATTACTTCTTTGCTAAACCCTTAGTTCAAAATGATGCTGTTATTTAAAAAAAAGTGTTTTTCAAATTTGTGATGTATGAGAATCTGTTCAAAAGAGTAGTTAATGTCTTTCTATCCTTGAAATAGTTAATTTATTACCGTCTCTTCCATAGTTTCAACAAAAGTTTCAAACTTTTTGAATCTTAACTCTTAAATTATGTAATTTTGTAGAGCATTCTTCTTTGAGAGATAAATACCTTGTATACCATTTTCATATCTATTTAATCTCAGAATTTGAATTTTCAATTTTGCCCCTAAGTCCTCAAGGACAAAAACCTCTATCTCCATGTTCTCTAATCTATACAATTCCCAGCTTACAGATACCCATCTGCCAGAAGAAGATTACTTTTCTCATTCCTACTCTCTGACCTTCCACAGTCCGGTGCCAACACAGAAAAGAAGAAAGCAGACTTTGGGCCTTGTTTATTATGAGAATATTAATTTCTTATTGGTTTTCTCCGTTTCCTACTAGCTCACACCTTTGAAGAAAGAATAAAAAATACACATCTCCTGCCTCAGATTTTATACTTTCTTGGCAGAATGTGGTTTAAAACGCACATACAATAACTTATCTTTTATCTCTATAGATATTCACAGTTATAAGCATCCTTACCTATTGCTGTTTTAGCAAGATGGTGCCTTACAAAAGGTCTCCAAAGCATTTTGTATTCTTAGGAGAGCATAATATTTTATGAAGCCTTTAACATTTATGTTTTATTTAACTTAAAGTTAACTTAAAGGGGTTTCAAGATTATCAATATGTGTCACAGTTAAAAGTACGTTCCATAGATACTGTTTCCAGACAATAATGCCCCTTCTAAGAAATGCTTGATTTTATAATGTACTGTTTGATAAGTTCTTAAGCAACTTAATTTACACCTAAAAGAATGTGATTATTCCGTATAACCATAGATGTCACTACATTTTTCAGAACTCCATACACATACATACACACACACACACACACACACACACACGATATTCCGAAAGTGTTGCATGACTTAGCATGAGCCTCTAACCCTGCAGCTGTCCTCAGTCACGCAGACAAAAGCCTTAATTGCTCATTCAGAATTCTTTATTTCTAGCTCACATCACATTTCCTTTCATTTTATGTGAATCTATTATCTAATGTTCCGAAAAACTCTAATAAAATGTGGACTTGCACATTGGGGAGTAACTATTTTATATTTTGTCATCCTTTTATTGAAAAACAAAACTTTCTGGGTGGGGGTTTGATTTGGGGGCTTATTTGCTGAGATTAACTTTAAAGGCACATGTCTAAAATAACCAGGACCTTTTGGTTTTTTCCACATCAACAGATCCTCTGAAGACTCAACATTTGTAAAAACTGCCACTGCGGACTCACAAATCATTTCTGTCGTTAATAAGAAAGAACTCCTCTTTCTATTCAGATCTTGGCAGGATGAGATACGGTTAAGCATTTCTGGAAGTGTTACTTCCAAGGTTCAGTATCTTGTACCAAAGCGAAATTAAAAACTAAGGAAGTTTCTCATGACTTTTGAGCTGACAAAGAAATAAGAGTGGTCTGCAGGAAAATTCAAAGACAATAAATGACAAAGGCAGATCATTTGACATTAGGGTTTTTACTGCGGTTATCAAAAACTATTTCATGGGTGACAGTCTAATTTTGTACATTGACATTAAGAAAAATTTTGAGGTTACCAAATTAAAATGAAGATAGCTGTTTTGCAAATGTTACTTTCATTGAAAAAGATCTTATTCAAAAATCAAAATGCTGTACTGGTTCACTACTAGAGAGGTTCTTAGAGAATTCTTCATTTGCGGGAAATAATTGTGGTTTTTCTCTTAGCTTCCTTTATTAACAAAGGCCAATATTTGAGACCTTCGGTAAAGGTTAAATGTAGAACTGCTATTCCATTTTTTCCTGTTTACACATTTTTAGCTGTTTTAATTATTTGAACTATGAGAATCATCTGAACTCTATGAGTGTATTTATACGAATCATGAGAAATAACTTTCAAACCATTTTAAAGAGGGAATCCTAGTTAAGTAACTTGTGTAAAATCACACAGGTATTAAGCAACAAAGGGAGAATTTTACACAATCTTCAGTCAATAATCCTAACCACTACACCAGCAGCTGCCCACACTGAATTTTTAGTATCCTTTGGAGAAAAAATTTTTGACTACCACATTCTGGTTCACAGCTTTGTCATCATTAAAGAAATCTTCAAAGAAGTTTGGGAACAAGTGACCTAATATACACAATGATAGACGTGCATGTCCTGTATTGGTCCCTGGTTAAGGCTTGTAAACATTGTGTTTAAGTGCATACTTAGAACAGTCCACATAACTTCATCTAATAAGAAAGCTCACTGAGGTAAAGGGCAAGCCTATAAATGCCACTGATCATCTTCTATCAAAACATTACTTCCCTCTCCCTCATACACATACATACATACACACACACACACACGGTGATAATGACATATACTATTTATATGCCCACATATGCATAATTTTGTCTTAGGTTAGATTCCTTTCTGTAGAATTTACTGAAGAAACTGGGTAAAGCAAGTGGTAAGAATTAAGCACAAGAGAACCAGAAAAGATCTAGGGTCTGAAAGAAGGGGTGGTGGGGGAACCTAGCTGGTAGTTAACATTTGTTGATAACTCCTACGTACTAGGCAATGTTCTAAGTGCTTTATATGTACTAAGTCATTCAATCCTCACAGCAACGCTTTGAAAAATGTGTAAATATTTTGTCACTTTACAAAGTAAGAAACTGAGCCTCAAGGAAGGTATGTCCAAAAATCACATGGCGAAAAAATGGTGAAGCCAAGGTCTGCATACAATCTATCTAGCTCCTGAGTCCACATTTTCCACCATTAATGGGCTAGTGTTTTTGTTTTTAAAGTCAAGAGCGCAACATGCTCCCAACTTGTGACAGTATAATTTCTACTGTGTGACTGAAGACCAACAACTCATTTACACTAGCAAGAACATAGTCATTTGGTGATAAACCAATAATAATTACAAGTTAATGACAATATAACTTCAAAAGAACCAAATATAACTCTGGATTCTTCAACTGTTACTAGAAGATACCCCAGTTAAATCATGCCTTAAATATCATAGGATCTTTTTGCCAAAATGTTTAAAATATTTACACGTATCTCAGATTCCTACACTTAATATTTGACTCTGAACACCTAATTAAGTGCTTAAATCCCACAGTTTCACTCTGGTAAGACTAATGCACAGTATGAAAGACACCTAGGGACAAAATAGTAAATGGGAGAAGTTTATTTCATGATGCATTTTACAGCCAATTTCAGGAGCTGACATGGATGAACCATCATCTACCCTTTACTTAATGACCCAAATCTTCCTTCAAATACTCCCTATGATTTTTAACATCACTATACATTAAATAGATGAAAATTCCTGTGAAACTACTAAGTCTTTCATATTCCTGTGAAAGACTAAAAAATGTCTTTTATATTTAGCTCTAAGAGCAGTGTTCATCATTAGGTATTTTCTTATCAAGTCTGTAACAAGGTTGCTTAAACTAAGAATATTTTCTGTCCAATACAAAAGGTATTTTACTTTAAATCATAGTAATTGAAAAAAAATTAAAGGACGTTGAAGAGTGGATGAATGCTTGTGAAATTTCTAAATCTTATAGAAATCCCCAATAGCTTATAAGGAAAATAAAATGGTTATTTTATTCTCTGTTTGATATCAAAATATGTTGATTTCAATCACAAAAGTGTTAACACAGTCATTTGCCTTATAAATCACAAGGCTCAATTATAAGTTAACAAATTTATTTTCTGTAATTTTAATTTAAATATAGCCTAATTAGAGTTGAAATATTTTTTAAATATTGCATTTTAATTCATCCACAATCTGTTTGATTCCTTTCAAATGGGTTGCCAATTTTGCCATTATTTATTAAACACTTCCTTTTCCAACTACAAAAATTCTCAGATTAGACTTTCATTAGTAAATGAATTTCTATACATATATAGTACTATATAGATTATGAATGAATAAACTAAATTATTTTTAGTATATAATCCAGTAAACTCATATCAAGCTATTTAAGAAAAATGGTATACCATGTAGCTAATAAGTTTGACAAACACCATATTACTCAAAACTACTTGCATTTACAGAATTTGACTATTTCAAGTGCATACACCAGTACTTAATAAAATACTTAGTATGTCAAGACCTATAAATAAAGTTCTAAAAACCCCCTAAAATAAAAGAATGGTGGTGAGACACAAGTGAAACAAATTAGAGTTTAAAGGCTTAGCTGATAAAGTTATTTTCCTACAGCCCAGTAAGACTGAAAGTATTCATTCTTAAAAGTCTAGACCTGCACACAGTGAACTCAGCACGTGTGGTGTGCTATACTCACATTTAGACAAAAATATTTCAACCGAATAACATTTCATTTACAACTTAAAGATCAAGTATTCACCATGCCACCCAGCTTTGAACCTGTTTTACTACTTATGTGCTTCAGAAGGAAAAAAAAAAAAAAGAGGACTAAGGGATAAACTTTGGCAGAAAAATCAAATACCCAGTAGTTTACAAAGTCAAATGATAACTTATCCAGCTTCTAGTGCAGAAAGAGTCAAGGATTCCCTGATGAAGGAATGAAGAGGCTAATCAGAATCACCTGAGAAATACCCTACCCCACCTCCAACTGCTCTAACAAAAGCTGTTGGGAGTGGGGAAGCTGATTGTGCATGTCCAGTGTGAAAAATTTAGCATTTATGGCATGTACAGCATATTATATTACATATAGCATATATAGAATATTCCCACTAATCAATCCATTGATTGCCTTTAGGTTTTAAGATGAAGGTATCTGGCTTCAAACTGTTAAGTGACTTTAGACCCCAACATTAGCAAAGCTCCAAAAAAATCTTCAGACTCCTTTTTTTCTGTCATGTAACTGAAACCGTATTAAAATAGCTTATAGATATGGCATTAAATTTGCTTTATATTACAAAAAAGTTTCTCCCTGCCCCCCAAAATTCTTCTAAATAGGTTGCATTCACAGAACTGTCCCAAAGTATTTTTCAGTGAAATAAGCACAGTACCAGGGTTCTGTTTAACAAAATTGGCACTAACCTTAACTTTCTTTCTTATATAAAAACCAACGTTATTTCTAGATGAAGAAACAGATAATGAGAATTTATCTTAAAGCTTTTGAAAGGACTTAACCTGCCATATCGTTAACCAGCCCTGCTTGGGCTGAACAGAATTATTCCATTAAACTGGTCTGTTTATCCAGTGAGAACCCTCTAAATTTTACTGTCAACATGAACTTTATTTTCCACGGAGTCAAACTTCAGGTCATATTTGTTCAAGGAAATAAAAGAGGAATTTTGGAAACATGAAAAAGCTTAGAATGATTTTTAAAAAAAACTATCTCATAAACACGTTAATTTAAATTATTTAACTGTTTCCACTAGGTCAAATCTCCCCACTCTCCCCCAGCCTACTCCATTCTCCTCCTGAAAATGGGGGAAATTGGGAACCATTTGGGAACTTTCAGTTCTTGGGATGTCTAAGCAGACAAAACCAACTATCAACAGTGTTGACCGTAGGTTCTCGGCAAAAACAACAAACCACAAACAACAAAAATAAAACAAACAAAAAACCTGGGCAGAGAACTGAGGTCCTGTGGGGCGCAGGGGTTCGGGATGGGCACAGGTGGGGCTCACCCTGCGCCCGCTGCGTGCTCTGGATTCCCCCGCGGCTCCCCTCCAGGAAAAGACAAGTAGGCCAGAGGTACTCAGCGGGTATGCAGAGGGCGCAGGACCGCGGGGCCAAAGGAAGCAGAGACCTCCTGGCACGCAGCGCAGCCGCGGAAGCTAAGGAAGCTCTGAACTCTAGCACCTGAGCTCGGCCAGAAGGCACCGCGAATTGCTCCTCCTGCCCCGGACTCTAGACCCTTGCGCCCCGCCTACCCACGAACACCCCGCCCCACGCCTGCGCTGCGTCAGATCTACTGTAGCCTCATCGTAGCTCAAGTAGGTACTTGGAGGACTCTCTCCGTCCGGCCTCTCCATTGCTCCTGTGAAGGAGGACCGACAGTGCTCCCGGGGCCTAGCAGCCACTTTCCTGGCCATGCTGGTGAGAGTCTCGAGACTCCAGGCCCCTGTTCGAGGGTTTCACAACGGCCAGTGGCCAGGACCAAACTTAAACCTGTGTCCCAGTGTCCTTGCCAGTCCTGGGACCACGGTCCGCTATACCATCTGAGGTTGAGTTGAGAGACTGGTACATACCTGCCCATTCAGAATTAATCCTGAGTCTAAACATTCTATATTCTCTCCAACTCCTTTACACAATAACACGTCTCCCCCACCAAATCCCCTCAAAATAAACTGCATGGAACATCAAAGGACACCGCTGTATTTCTATTTCCTCCTCATGCTTACCTTTTTGGATTTTATGTTCTCTAACTTGAAAATGTCAGAGGTGAAACCAATGTAAACACCACAGCACTACAGTGCTGAAAGCTGAAACCATGGCTTTAAAAAAAAACCAAAAAAACAAAAAAACAAAAAAAACACTTAATCTGTGTGAAACTTCTTTTCCATCCACAAGCCTCAATGAATAGATTCTTTTCAAGTAATCGTGACATTTGATTGCCGATTGAATCTGAACCAGGGTTTCTCAATCTTAACACTACTGACATTTTGGGCAGGGCGATTTTTGTTGTGGGGCTGTCCTGTGCATTGTGGGACGTGGAGCAGCAACCTCGGCCTCTACTACGAGGTACCAGCAGTATCCTTTCAGCTTTTAAAATGGGAGCAGTCTCCAGATATTACCAAAGGTTCTTTTGGAGCAAAACCATCTCCTCTTCCCCTTAAAGAACCATTGACCTATACCATTCAAGTACTGAATTTTAAAAATAGTTTGGAAAAATCTATTTCTTTACATTATAAGTTATTCCCAGGATGCTTTATGTGGTAAGGTGACAACACGGAGAGTTTTCCTGGGGCTATCATATACTTTTACCTATATTATTCAAAACTGAAAGCAAATTGAGGGCATGGCAGTTTCTTTACTGGCATTTTATGTTCTGTTTCCTTTCCCTAATATATTAAAAATAGACTCCAGGGAAAAAATAAGGTTAATTGCCCTGTATAGATGGGAAATGGATGAATACACTGATCAAGGGCATTGTAGATCACCCAAAATGTAAATACATGAAAAATTTACAGATTAAATCTGACAAAAATGGAAAAGAAATGCAACATACTGTTAGACAAGGTTTCAGACCTTATTTCATTTATGAAATCAAGTTAATGAAAAGATGTTACATATTGAATTAAAATACATATAATTTACTTTTTGATAAAAGGTCTATTGTCAGTCCTTAGTTTGCTGATCATGGGAGAAAAACTGCACTAAAATAATTATGTTAAATGTATTCACATAATTTCTAAGAGATTAATTCTATCTGTAGCAATGGAAATTTGTTCATGTGGAACAAAGTTAACTAAACTGAAAGGCATCCAATGAAGATTATGGAACTCTCACTATTAACTGGAGTCTGTGTAGAGCTCTAGTTTAGGATTCTGGTTTTGACTTACCTCTATGAACATCTCATAAAAATACTCTCCTCCCAGTGATTTCACTCAGCATCCACAAATTCATGTTTTTTCGCACTTTTCAAATTTCAAAAAACATTTGTGTATACTATGTCACTTATTACTCATAGGTAACTGAAATAAGAATTTGCCTTCCATCTTAGAGAAGGGGAAACCGAAGCTTCCTGAACAACAGTGAGTAGACAAGAGTTTGGGGTCTTATATTCTTTCCACTCTTCCAAATTAACTTTTATAATTGGTATGCCTTTCTCCACTTTACTGACCTGGATCACACTTGGCGACTGTTCATGAACTCTGCAAAATAAACAGGCTCAACAGACTTAATAAAAAACCAAACAAAACAACAACAATTCTATTCCTTATTGAGACTTCAAGACTGAAATTGATAAACCTGAATTCAAGCCTTAGGCTTGGGCTAACTCTCTTTGTGATGGGTTCCTCTGGAGTCTTGGTTGTCTCCTAACAACCCATACTTTGAGGATTGATAGTGGAAGGGCACCTGGGTGGCTCAGTCAGTTAAGCGTCTGCCTTTGGCTCCGGTCATAATTTCAGGGTCCTGGGATGGAAACTTGCATTGAGCTCTGTGCTCAGCGGAGAGTCTGCTTGTCCCTATCCCTTTCCCCCTGTGCTCTCTCTCTCTCTTCCTCTCTCAAATAAATAAATAAAATCCAAAAAAAAAAAATATGGAAAGCCTCTACTGTTGATGGATTTGAAAGCTATTTCATCAAGTGTACCCAAAATAATCTTAAGATTATAGAAAATTTCACTTTGTTAATTAGGGATCAGTGACATTTTAAAATAATTCTTTCAATATGCTTTTACGGAAGCAGATGGTTAGCAAAAGTAGACAGAGATGAATGAATAAACAAGGAAAACCTATCTGTAGCAAGGAGGGGAGAGAAGGAATTGGAAAATACTGGGTTTCTCCTATTAGGAAAATCAAAAGAATTTATTGAAACCATGGACATGTGGTAGACTCTCACTTGGAAATTTTTCAGCAATTCTCCTCAGACACCAAAGGGAAATGATAATTGGGGCATAAAATGGGGGGAAAAACACGTTTCACTGGAAACGACTGGATAGCTGGTTGATAAGCTTCACAACTAATGAAGAAAGCTAAGTAAGAAAATTAACATCTAAGAATCACAGAACTTCATAGCCAGAGCAGAATTAGAGGTCCTCTAATTTATTCCTCTTCTTAATCAGATTTTGACAAATTGCAATCAGCAGGTGAAGATCATTGCTGAAGATGATGGAAGAGCTGGAGCAGCGAAAGCAGAGAGCGCCTCCAAAACTAAGACAGGCAGAGGCATCTTAGGTTTCAACACTGAACACCTGATAAAAATTGGCTGAAAACTGAAGTTTTAACTCACGAAAGAGATGCCTGAGGTTTGTGTATATGTGTGTTGCATGCATGTGTATTTCATAATCACCTAGGCTTCTCCAGTACAGCAAATTCTGTGTGACCTGAGACGGATGACCCATGTGATTCTAACAGCCATTTCTCAACATTTACAGCATTCTGCCCCATACTTCAACACATTTCAGAATATTGAACCTGAACTCTGGCTGTATACACATACCACCTGTAGGGCTTTAAAAATAAGACTGCCTAGGTTCCAACACCAGAGATTCTGATTTGTATGGGTGAGAACCTAGAATTAGTGTAACAGCTCCCCAGGTGATTCCAATGTACTGCCAGGATTGAAAACGATAGTGTTAGGATTACAGCCATAAAGAATAGGGAAAGTGAAAATTTAATAAAAATAAGGAGAAATTCATGTTAAAAATATTCAGTAGTAGAAAATTTGGGCAAGTATTTATATATTTTAATTTATACACTGTAAATTTTAATCTTAATTTGGAAATTAATATTATATTTTTGTTTTCATTTTAGTAAAAAATAGTCCCTCTCCCTCTCTGCCTCGCCCTCTCCCCCTCAACATATGCCTAAACTTTTAGCTAGCCAAATCTACAGTGTGTTCAAAAGAGAATATGATCAAATATGATTGACATTATGAATATATGTAAGTTTAACATCAAAAAATACATATCTCCAAAATTCTTATTGATAGGTCAGAAAGAAAAAACTCAAGATTATGTTCATATACAAAGAAAAGGAATTGATAAAGTCTATTCCTATATGTTGTAAAAATTATCAGCAAACTAGAAAATTTGTCAGAATCTACTAATTAAACAAATGTCTATGCTATGACCCAGAAATCCTGCAATTAGCACATACCCAAGTGAAATTAGTTCATATATACCAAAAAAAAAAAAAAAACCCAGCAACAACAACAAAAGCCTTGTACAAGAATATCCAGAGCAGCTTTATTCATGATAGCTCCAGGTGTATGTTGTGGTCAGCTTGCAGAAGCTCATAAGAAATTTTATGAGCTTATTGTTAAGCCATGCAACTTGAAATTGGCCGCGGTTAAAGCATTTACACCAGGGGAACTGGCAAAGGCTGCAAATCAGTATGTCTCCGTACTTCTTCTCCCCGACCTCGGCCAGTTTACCAGCACACCATTGAATAGTTCCAAAATGGAAGCCATCCAAGTGTCATGAAATTAAATAAACACTAGATGGTATATTCATAAAATGGAATAATATATGACAGTCAAAAGAATAAATTACTGATGCAATAACATGAGTAAATCTCAGAAACATAATGTTGATTGAAAGAAGACAGACCAAAGGAATATGGTAAACTATAATTATAGAATTCAGAATATCGATTACCTCTGGAGATTAAGTGATATGGAGTATAAATGGGCATGGAGAGATTCTGGGGGTGATGGACATGTTCTACATCTTGTTCTAGATAGTAGTGACATGGTTATATACATACATACTATATGTAAATTATACCTTAATAAATAAAGATCAAGGTTCAAAAATAAGTTTACATGAAAGATAAAGAAGTACATAAAGCTAAGGCAATTTTGAGAAAGTTGACCAAAAAACCAGGTATATGTCCTGTCGGATATTAAAACATGTCATAACAGCAGTAACAAAAGCATACGGAATAAGCACCACAGAGAAATAACCAATAGAAAGAATACAGATCTCAGAAAGACATAAACGTAATTTGATACATGACAAGGTTCCACAAAGCAATGAGTGACAAAGAGATTATTAGATTCTGGAGGGAAAACTCCATATGATTACACAGATGAAAATAAGACTGAATCATTTAACTGACACCATAAATTAAAAAAAAAAATGCAGGAGAATATCTTTGTGATATATGTTATTGCTTATAACAACTTTATTGATAATAGACAAAAATTGGAAATGACCCAAATGCTAATAGATGAATTGATAAATTCTGTACTGTGGAATACTACTCAGTAATCAAAGGAAGGAACTACTGATACTGCAACATGAATGGATCTCAAAATAATCAATGCTGCATGAAAGAAGGCAGACAAAAATTAATGAATACTGTATCATTCCATTTATAGAAAACTCTAGAAGTTGCAAACTATAGCAACAGAAAACTGATCTCTGGTTGGGAGAGTGGTGAGGAGAGATCACAAAGAGGCAAAAGGAAACTTCTGTGACTGATGGATATGCTCGTTATCTTCACTGTAGTGATGGTTTCATAGGTGTATTCATATGTCAAAACTCATCAAATCATACCCTTTACATGGGTGCAGTTTGTCTTATGTAAATTATGTCACAATACAGTTGTGAAAAATAAGAGAAAGAAATAATGAAAACAAGAAAGGAGCTTTGCATGGAGCAATAACTAACAACATCCCATGAATAGGAAAAGATGAATTTAACTCATCCATCTGCACTTAAGGTGCTCTCAAAATATTTGAAATGAAAAGTCATGCTGGACTAAAAGATCTGCTCAATGCTTTCAATTATGGCTGCTCAGAACCGGAGATAATCTATTCCACAGTCATTCAGTTCTAACTAACCTTGTTATGGTTATAGGAGAAGCAACCTTTGATATATTAGCATTAAAACTACTGACCCAAAAAAAATTAGAAGAAATCATCGGTGTTATGAAGAACTAAGGTTTGGGAAAGATTTTAATAGTGTTTTAAGAACAAGACGTTGATTAGGACAAATTTGAATTTTGTTAGTTCATCTATCACGAACAAGCTGAATGGCTTTGACAAAGTTAGTCTGGGCACCAGTCCTGTCTTCTATCTACTTCAAGATTTTATTTTAGAGAGAGAGAACACGAGCAGGAGGGATAGAGGGAGAAAGAGAATCTCCATGCTGAGCATGGAGTCTGACTCTGGGCTCGATCCCAAGACCCTGAAATCATGCCCTGAGCCAAAACCAGGAGTGGAATGGACTGCACCACCCAGGCACTCCTCCTCATTATCTACTTCGAAGGATTTTTACATCAATAAGTTAAGATTTCAAGACAGTTTTACTCCCCTTTGGAGTTAAGGGGGTGGGGGGGGGAAGGGCATCTCTTACCCAGGCCTCTGATATTTATTGAATGGTCTGTCACAAACTCATGTCTAAATGAACCATGCTGCTTTAAGGATATTCACTAAAGAAGATATTCAGACACAGACATCCTTAATGTGTGCACCATATAAGAAGATTCTCCTGATACTCTTAGGATGGGGATGACTTTGGAAAATAGAAAATTATGAACAAATATGATCTATTTCCACCCTTTTCATCAAATTTGAAGCTAAAATATGACATCCTTAGGATAATCAAGCCTAGGAGGTAACAGTGTAAAAGAAAGTAGCAATTGAATTACCCTACAGAAGATGCCCCCAAAGAATGAAAGGGGAAATACAGCTCAATTTATGGCGGCAGTCAAAATTACTCAGTAAAGCTCTTCAGAGACCCTTTCTTTAAAAGAGAAGGTTATTAATTTCAAGGTAACATTGAATCTGGGTCAAACAGAAAAATGTCACTATTCCATAGCAGAATATCCTCCTAGAATGTTGTAAGTGATCACAGAACACCTAAAATCTTTACAGAGAAGCAAAAAATATCTTGCAGACTGTGGAGCATGCACAACGGTGGTTTTCTTCCTGAAGCAAAAACAATGATCCATCACTCCTACTCTGATACCTAATAAATACTGGTGTTTCAAAGAGAATTACTTTTTATTTCAGCTTTGCTATTAACTTTATGTACAGCTTTGCTCAAATTTCAGGCCTTCTATATCTCTTGCTTTTATAAAACTGCCAAAGTCTGTCTTTGAAGATTAATACAAATTGTAAGTTATTTTCTACAAAAATATGTTAAAAAGAATTTTAAGCTCATAAAAAGCAATTATGTCAGTAACTTTTAAATGATATAGCTAAAAAGATGTGACTCTAGATGAGAAATATTAAAATGATACATTTTTAGTATTTGTTTGATTGGGGCTTTTTGAAATTTATAACTTGATGTAATAAAATAATCTTGAAAAACTGCAGTCTTACCCTGATTGACATGTCAAAAGCTCCATTGAGTAAAGCCTTGTATAGTTGTCATCAAAAAACTGTAAAGTGACATGCTTTTCAAAGATGAGATCAAGCTGTCACACTGACTATTATATTATGTATATAATACACTGTATGTTATATTATGTGGCATTACGGCATCAGCTTATGAAGTGCCATGTGAAAAATATCACAACTTTAGGTAAGTGTAGTCCAAGATTTCCTACAAACTGTACTAAAGATAAGTGGATTTTACTGAACAGTAATCCTAATTATCTGTTTTTCATTCTGTAAGAGAAAAAAAGGATTGATTCTACAACAGGCCTTTTAAATTTACAGTTAGCTGACTGAAGTGCATGCAAATGGAAATAAAACTGCAGCCCTGGGACACTCTAAAACATGACACACGAGGTTGCCAAGGTAACCCACCAGGAGGCTGTCTTGGCATCTTCTGGAATAAAATGGGAAGAAAACATTATAGTGAAAAGATGGGGGATGGGGATCTTCTGGGCCTGGTTATATAATAAAAGTGTTGCAAAAAACTACAGCTCCATGAAATTGGTTCCAAACAAAAAAGGAAAACGTATCTCTCACAATTTCAATGTTTAAATTGGGCAAGACTTATGATCCAAAAGAGTGTAATTTTTAAAATTAGGTAAAATATTATTTAAATGGTACAGTTACTTTGAAGCCACCATGCAACAACATTTATCAATTTTTGTACTTACAAAAAAATTCAACTGTGTTATACAGCCAGTGTTCAAGGTGCAAAACTGATGTTAACTTTCTAATGTCTTACTGTTTGGGCAGGTCTTGGGGAAGCAGCAGACTTGCCTAATATTCTCAAAATATAACATCCCAAGAGAACAACAAAAGAATAGATGACACTAAGAATCATTTCACTTCAGATCACTGTTAAATTTCACATTTATCTCCTACCTTCTTTTATAATTACAAAGTATTCCTTTGATTTAGGAGTTGTTTCCTTATATTTCACAATGCTGCTGTTTCTTTTAAACACACACACGAAGCTTTAGTTCCCTCTCTTTGAAGAGCTGAGTCTAACAGAAGGTTATTCTATAAATAGTCAGTGAATCTCCTTGGCCTGTCCTTAGGCTTTTTTTCATTTCTCCTCTGTCCCTGAAGATTGAACAAGAACTCTGAGATGATGAAGGACAAACATGGGGATAGGCCACTTTGGTGTGTTGTATGACAGCACTTGTGGCTGTCACAGCTGAACTGCATTTAAGAATTAGATGTACAAACAAAAAATTCAAATAGGAAAGAGGAGAATTTAAAAATAACACCATTTTATTCAGATGTTTATATACTTAATAACTGCATTTTTTTAAACTTTATATAAAAACAGAATTTGTGTCATTTGGAACATTGCCAATAGCAAGATAACTGGAATCTTTGATCATAAGTCTCAGATAACAGTTATGCAATCAATTCCATTTAAAAAATCAAAGCTGATTATTTTACATTGTATATTCATTCATGAAAGCCAATGTTATTTTGCTGTTTTGGTGCAGTGGAGATACTAAGGCAGACTGCCTTTTAAGAGATTACTTTCCTTTTCGTACATAAGCAGCTATAGAACTCCATCTAGTCATATCGTCACTTTCCTCAAAATCTTTCAGTATTTCTCATCATCTATAGATAGTAGGGTATCCTTACTACAATTCACAGAACGCTTCTCAATTAAGACCCTGGATTTCTGCTTATGCATAGTAGGCTCCTGAAGAACTTCTCATTCTGTTTGAGCACACAGGGATATTTATTTTTCTCTCTCTAAGACATCAGTCTGCTTCTCTGGGATATTGCTTCAACCCAGCTCACATATCATATCTTCTGTGAAATAACGTACCTTCCTCTTCTTTCTTAAGTCCATTGGCTATTTTTTCCCTTTGTTCCTATTGCACTTTGAATTTATCTAATGCACTATGTATCACATTGTGATGTGCTTTAGAACTCTATCTCCCATGTATGACATACTTCTTGGAGACAGAAATATGTCTTGTTCATTTTGGGTCGCAGGTACATAACAGTCTCCAGAACACAGTAGACAATCAACAAACGTTTGCTGAATATTGAATGAATATATCTATCTTCAACTGCAAAGTAAAGAAGTGCTGGAGTGAGGAATGGATCCACAACTAGCTGACTGCTAGCTTTGTATTAGAGCAGAGTCACCTTGTGAAGTAGGTCTAGGGTAGGACAAAGCATCTACTTTTTAAATAAGCATTGCAGGTGATTCTGACACCAAACTTTGGGAACTGAGACATACACTCTTGAAGAGTATTTCCAACATGCACCACAAAAGTTTTCTAACATAGAAAAGGTGAGTAAGCAGAGGGATAACATACAACTGGAGACAATTTCCATTAATAACTGATCTGATTCATTTTAACAAAGTACAGTATAATGCAGTGATTGAGTCTAAAATGTAATCTGTCTGCAATTTTATTTTTAAAAAGTGGAAGCAAATTACAAAGTCATAAACCTATAATCTCAATTAAATAGCTTGCTTCATCTTCTCAAAGTCAGAAGAATACTCATTATATCATCCAAATAGTCTAAACATGTTGCACCAAAGAACCCTAGAGTTCCTGCAGTGCGAATCTTAGTATTCTTTGTACCTGAAAGAAATCAGAGAGAAGTTTACAGAATGAGTGTCAAATATAGAAAACCACTGCAGTGCTCGTATCATGGACTGGACACTGCTGCTTGGAAAAACAAACTGGGCACCAATAGGTTAGCACAATTACTGGCTATATTTCTAACTTGAAATAACTTGATTAATTAAATCAAGCTTATTTGAAGAACTATAAAATTGATGCTTATATATTTCGGCTATCTTTTCCTAAAATTACTCATGTTGCTACTGTGTTCCAAGTTCCCTAAGAATTCCATGGAAGCATAGCAATGAATGGTATGAAGGAGATCCTGGGTGGGCTTGTCTCCAATCTCCTCGGCCTACCATTCTATGAGAATTACAATTATATAATTATACACTGATTTCTGAGAGTACACACATTACATGGTGTCCAGCCCAGCTACAGAATGCCTCAACTTCTCAGCAGGAATGAGCTAATACATACAAACTTGTAATTCTAATTCCAATGCTGATTTGAGTACCAGCTCTCAAATAGGGAAGGAACATTTGCCTGAATCACACCTTCTTTGCTTGGTATTGATATCCTGTCTTCCTTAACTCTTGCTGTCACCTTAAGATGTTAAACAGAACTACTGCACACCCCCACCTTGACCCCAATGGTCAGAATTCTTCCACAGTGGACAGATCACTTGGACAAGGATGCCACCGAATCTCACATTGTGCCAGCTAGACTTTTTGTATTGCTGAACCCGAGTAAAGCATTTGGCCACAATTTCTATATCCATAACTTTTCTGAGACATTCAGATAATATTCAGGTAATTATTTACTGAAAGATTTGGCTGTGTAACTATATTCATATTCCTGCCCCCATCAAGCTTCATCTATACTTGCTCCTTTTTTCATCAGCCTGAGATGCTAAGGTCTCGCTCAGTATGTATTACTATTAAGCCTATATATGCTAGGACGTGATTAAGTCCTGATTTAGTCATTAACTCACTTGGAAACTAATGCATTATCTGTTACCAAGAGTCTAAAAGCCCTAACTCTAGCTGGGAAATAAACTGTCATATTGTGTAAGCACAGAATCATTAAAGAACCAAAGAATTGCTCCTGTTGATCTCCTGGCACATATCCCTAAAGGCAATCTTTAAAAACATTCATTCTCTCCTTTAGAAATTCATAGATTATTTACCAAAAAGAGTATCATAGAAAAGAGTTTCTCCTCCTAGGGGAAGAAACAGCCTAAGAGAAAACACACCTACGAATTGAGAGAATATAAGAGGGGAATTGTCCCAGTTAGGGTTGATTTGGGTTGATGATTGTTATCTTATACTTTTCTAAAACTTTGTTTATACTGTCCCCTTAGGATTTTCTAAATTGAACTGGTTGGTTGAAGTAAGTTGTAATACTATCAGACTAAATTAGAAACAAGATGAATACAGGGGCAAGAGAAATGGCAGAAATGGAAGAGAGACAAGAAACAATGTCATAACTAAAAACAAAATTCTTCTAACAGTGTTCTCCAAAAGCCTTTAAAATCTGAAAAATAAGATTGCCCAGGGTCAGAGGACCCCCAGATACTCAAAAATGTGTTATTTCTTTATTTTATGGATTCAGGAAGTCATGGGAGAAAATCAGCCCTGAAAACAACACAGCAACTTTATTTGCTTCCCTTCCTTGCTTTATTTCTATAGTTCTCTGAAGACTAATAATGCAAAATGATATCACCTCCCCGGCCGTTTATTTTCTAGAGCTATGACGCTAAAGGGTAAGCATGCATATAAATTAAAGCTATAGAACATGAATTTCTATTTGTAAATTTCACTAGAATTTGACTATTATTCCAGTAATTTGCTGAGGCCAGAAAAAGATCTTGAGTAATTCTGCCTACTCAGAATTAAGTCCAATGTTATAAAATAAACATAGTTTTGATATTATAACAAAATTACTTCTTCATAATAGCTACTTACATATATATCTAAGTGTTCATTTAGTAATAAAGCTATAAACAAAGGAAAATCACATATCTTCAGTTCTTAATTAAAAAGCAATGTAAAAATTACTTCCAAATATAACTACTAAGGAAAAATAGAAAGGTGTGTGTGTGTGTTCAGTAGTACTAGTAGTAATAGCAGCAATAGCAGCAGCAGTAGTATTGATAAGCCAGTGACTACAGTTACAGATTTCACATCCTAAATGGAAATGGTCAGATAAAACCTCAAAACCAAATATCAATCTTCTATGTCAAACCTTGCAAATAAGAATTATTAACTGATATGTTTTAAACACTGTGCCATTCACTGTGCTAAACATCATAATTTTAGTATGTCATTCGAATGTCATAAAATCCATATGGTGACACTGGAAGGGAAAAGTTAACAGCTGTATCTGTGGCTTTTTCTGTACCTTCAGGGATGCCTGAGATACTAATATAGTTCAAAAAATTTGTAGAAAAATAGGACACCAGGTAGAAGATAAATGAGAATCCAGCCAAGAACTATATATTGAACCAAGCACTTGTTTTATTGTCCAGAGCAAGTAATGAATAATCTACTTTTTTAAAGATTGGAGTTAATTATGAGCACCTGAGGCAACTATGTGCTAATTAAGAAAAAAATGAAAGGGATTGCTCGGCTGATTACTCCCCTAAGTCTAGGTTGTCTAGCGTCTTATCTCATGATTACATGGTCCCAAGTATGGAATGACTGGCACACCAAAAGCAATGCACATTAATCATGCAGAATAAGAGCCTCTGCTATGATGTTGCTTTATGTGCTATGTTATTCCCTTCCTCTCCTTCCTTAAAGCTAAAAAAGTTGGTGCTGGTTAAAAGGTACTGTATCTCATGAACTTGATGGCAGAAGATCTATCCACAGAGACCTGGTGGGCCAGAAAGGACTGCCATGATATATTCAGGGTACTAAATGAGAAAAATATTCATCCAAGAATACTTTATCCAGTAAGAGAGAGAGAAGAGAGAGCCCAAAAGTAACATAGACCTGAAAGGAACAGAGACAATATACAGAAACAGTAACTCTACAGGCAATACAATGGCACTAAATTCATATCTTTCAATAGTTACTCTGAATGTAAATAGGATAAACGCCCCAATCAAAAGACACTCATACAGGAATTCAGCAAAGTGGCAGGATATAAAATCAACTCACAGAAATCAGTTGCACTCCTATACAGAAGAGAGAGAAACTAAGGAGTTGATTCCATTTACAATTGCACCCAAAACATAAGATACCTAGGAATAAACCTAAGCAAAGAGGCAAAGGATCTGTACTCAGAAAACTATAGAACATTCATGAAAGAAACTGAGGAAGACAAGAAGAAATGGAAAAATGTTCCATGCTCATGGACTGGAAGAACAAATATTGTTAAAGTGTCTACACTACCTAGAACAATCTATACATTCAATGCAATACCTATCAAAATACCATCAACTTTTTTCACAGAGCTGGAACAAATAATCCTAAAATATGTATGGAACTAGAGAAAAACCCGAATAGCCAAAGGAATGTTGAAAAAGAAAACCATAATTGGAGGCATCACAATTCCAGACTTCAAGCTCTATTACAAAGCTGTAATCATCAAGACAGTATGGTATTGGCATAAAAACAGAGACATAGATCATTGGAATTCTCTTTCTCAGAATAGAAAACCCAGAAATGGACCCTCAATTCTATGGTCAACTAATCTTTGACAAAGCAGAAAGGAATATCCAATGGAAAAAAGAAGATCTCTTCAACAAATGGTGTTGGGAAAATTGGACAGCCACATGCAGAAGAATTAAACTGGACCACTTTCTTTTTCTTTTTTTTTTTTTTTTAAGATTTTTATTTATTTATTTGACAGAGAGACAGCCAGCGAGAGAGGAACACAAGCAGGGGGAGTAGGAGAGGAAGAAGCAGGCTCCCAGCAGAGCAGGGAGCCCAATGCGGGGCTCGATCCCAGGACCCTGGGATCACACCCTGAGCCAAAGGCAGACGCTTAACGCCTGAGCCACCCAGGCGCCCCTAAACTGGACCACTTTCTTACAACATACACAAAAATAGGGACGCTTGGATGGCTCAGTTCGTTAAGTGTCAGTCTTATAGGCTCAGGTTGTGATCCCAGGGTCCCGGGATTGAGTTCCACATTGGGCTCCTTGTGCAGCAGGGAGCCTGCTTCTCCCTCTGCCTGCTCTGCCTGCTCTGCCTGCTACAACCCCTGCTTGTGCTCTCTCTCTCTGACAAAAAAAATAAAATAAAATCTTTCAACATAAAATACACAAAAATAAGTTCAAAATGGATGAAAGACCTAAATGTGAGACAGGAATCCATCAAAATCCTAGAGAAGAACACAGGCAGCAACCTTTGTGACCTCAGCCACAGCACAAGGAAAACAAAGGCAATGAACTATTGGGACTTCATCAAGATAAAAAGTTTTTGCACAACAAAGGAAACAGTCAACAAAACCAAAAGACAACTGGCAGAATGCGAGAAGATATTTGCAAACGTCTTATCAGATAAAGGACTAGTATCCAAAATCTATAAAGACCTTATCAAACTCAACACCCAAAAAACAAGTAATCCAATCAAGAAACGGGCAGAAGACATGAACAGACATTCCTTCAAATAAGACATACAAATGGCCAACAGACACATGAAAAAATGCTCCACATCACTTGTCATCAGGGAAATACAAATCAAAACCACAATGAGACACCACCTCACACCTGTCAGAATGGCTAAAATTAACCCCACAGGAAAGGACAGATGCTGGCAAGGATGTGGAGAAAGGGGAACCCTCTTACACTGTTGGGGGGAATGCAAGCTGGTGCAGCCACTCTGGAAAACAGTATGGAGGTATCTCAAAAAGTTGAAAATTGAACTACCCTTTGACCCAGAAATTGCACTACTAGGGATCTACCCAAAGATGCAAATGTAGTGATTCGAAGTGGCACCTGCATCCCAATGCTTATAGCAACAATGTCCACAATAGCCAAACTGTGGAAAAAGCCCAGATGTCCATCGACAAATGAATGGATAAAGAAGAGTGGTATCTATATACAATGTAATATTACTCAGCCATCAAAAAAGAAAAAAGAAATCTTGCCATCTGCAGCGATGTGAATAGAACTAGAGGGTATTATGTTAAACGAAATAAATCAATCAGAGAAAGACAATCATCATATGATCTCACTCATATGTGGAATTTAAGAAACAAAACAGAAGATCATAGGGGAAGAGAGGAAAAAACAAAACAAGACAAAATCAGAGAGGGAGACAAACCATAAGAGACTCTTAATCATAGGAAATAAACTGAGGTCTGCCGGAGGGGATGGTGATGGACAACAAACTGAGGTTTATTGGGTGATGGACATTAAGGAGGGCATGTAATGTAATGAGCACTGGGTATTATATAAGACTGATGAATCACTGACCTCTACCTCTGAAGCTAATAATACATTATATGCTAATTAATTGAATTTAAATAAAAAATATTTAAAAAATAAAAATAAATAGGATAATAAAAATAAAACTCTTAATATAAAGAAAAAGAATGATCTTTTTAAAAATATCAGAGGTTTTATTGATATTGCTTCCTGCCATCTTACCAGTCAAGTTATAGGACTATCTACTGTTGGTTACTAATGACTTCCTCACACTACTGCTTTTGATAGTTGATATATAATCTAATTATATTCTCAATGGATAAAATTCATCATTGTACTGTGAGAAATCTCTCTGATATCAAGTATATCTCCCTCCTGGTCTCTCTGACTTATTTCCTTTTATTATTCAAGTTATCACTAAAGTCAAATTTCCTTGAATTTCTCCCTAGGATCATAGGAGAAGTGCCAATTTTTTAAACTTATTTAAATATGAATAACTATTTTGCTTCTTTCTTCCAAAATGCAACAAAACATCAGTCTATTATTTTTAAGTTTCTTATTTGATATTGGTATTATTTGCCCAAATACTCTTTACATGACTGTTCCCTTCCATGTTATCATAAACTACAACTACTTTAGGGTAGGAACTATATCTGCCAACATCTTCCTCTGTGACCTAGATAACATACTTGTTGGACAGTAATAGTATTACAGTAAAAGATCATTAATGCACATGAGTGGTATGTAGAGCTTTTTTATATAAATAAATGGACATTTACTAAACTCAACTTAGATTATCATTTTTATAGAATGTCCAAACAGAAAGCTGAAATTTATGAATCTGGATTTATATTAGAGGGTACATGAAAGGGAAATTTCATCTAAGTTGCAATTTCGTATTAGCCCTAGGTATAGAAAACTTTATTCCCTTTTGCTATTACTTTTAAGGAAGGGATATATTTTACTACAAAACCTACACAAACTTAATCATGAGAAGAAAAGGAGTTAGTTTATCTTCTATCCTAACCTTAAAATAAAAATGGAAAGACCTGGCTCTGCTTTTTATAAAGTCTGACAGGAAAATCCCCATTTTTCATTTTTGTGGGCCCAACTTATAACTGTTCTTTGCATTTTACTGTGTTAACCTTTTAAAGTTCTTCTATTCTCCAAATTCCAGAAGCACAATTATCCCTTGAACATCTCAATGCATCACATCTGGTTTCTATAGAATACATAAGGCATATTGTCAATGATGACAGGATACTTTCTGGAAATATTTACAAATACAGAAAAATTTCAAAGGATATATATTATGGATGATAAAGATTTTCTTCTAACAAAAATTACTATTTTCATTCTAAAAATGAGGCAATACAGACTCACTAATGTTATATACTATACCCACTAGCCTGTCAAATAATTATATTCACTAAAAATTCTATTGTCTTTTCATAGTTTATTGTACCATTGTTCTTTTTATATATCTAATTGAATTTATATATTTTATAAATATAACTTAAAATATACATAGTGTGTATATAATATATATTACATATGTATATATAATTTTATTTTTTGGTAAACTATGGAAAGTGGTGTCCTCATCCATTTGGGCTGCTAGCATAAAAACACCATAGTCCAAGTGACTTAAAGAAAAAACATTTCTTTCTCACTGCTCTGGAGGTTGGGAAGGCCAAGATCAAGATGCCAAAAGATTTGGTGTCTAGTAAGAGCATGTTTCCTAGTCCATAGAAACCCATCTTCTTACTGGGTCCTCATGTAGTAGAACCGACCAGGAACACTCTGAAGGCACTGACCCAGTTCATGAGGGCTCCACCCTCACAACGTAATCACCTTCTAAAAGCCCCACATCCAAATACCATCACACTGGGGATTAGGTTTCAGCATATTAATTTGAGAGGGACACAAATATTGTCTGTAGCAGTAAATTATTGAAAGTATAATTATTCTTTTTAAAGATTTTATTTATTTATTTGAGAGAGAGTGAGAAAGAGAGAGCACGAGGGCGGGGAGCTGAGCAGGGAGCCTGATGCAGGACTTGATCCTGGGACTCAGAACATGACCTGAGATGAAGGCAAACTCTTAACTGACTGAGCCACCCAGACGCCCTAAAAGTAAAATTACTTTTTTAAAGTGTTGAAGTTTTCATACATTGTCAATATGAACTTCTTACAAACCTTGTAAGGAATCTATTATAATTCCACTTTAATAGAAGATAAAAGTGTGACCGAGAGAAGTTAAGTTAGTGAATACCACAGCATAGATTTGAACCAAGTCCATGTAATTTTAGAGCTTATTATATTTTATTTACAACATGTAATTTTTTAATTGTTATTATGGGGCATCTAGGTGGCTCAGTCGGTTGAGCGTCTGACTCTTGGTTTCAGCTCAGGTCATGATCTCAGGTTCACGAGATCAAATCCATTTCTGGGTCCAAGCTCAGTGTGGAGTCTGCTTGAGATTCTCTATCTCTCCCTCTCCTTTTGCCCCTCCCTCCCCCCACATGTGCACGTGCTCTTTCTCTCTCTAAAATAAAATTAAAAAATCTTTAAAAATAAACTTATTATAAAAGTAATTTATTGTAAAAATATTAATGTCAATAAAACTATCACACAGAGATAACACCTGTTCATATTTACATTACACCTGTTTATAGTCAATGACTTGCAGTTATATTTATACATACACATATATATTGATATATGATTATGATACCTAATATTGACATATCTATTTATATATATTCATAGGCAAATGTGCTATAGTCACATATATTTTTACACATTTTTGTATATCCAATATTATATTCTACTTTTCAATTTACAAGTTAGTGAGCTTTTTCTTTTCCTTTTTTTTTTTTTAAATTTAAATGCCATTTAGTTAACATTAGTTAACATATAGCGTTGTATTGGTTTCAGGAGTAGAATTTAGTAAGGGTACCTGGGTGACTCAGTTGGTTAAGCATCTGCCTTCAGCTCAGGTCATGATCCCAGGGTCCTGGGACAGAGCCCCCAGTCGAGTTCCCTGCTCAGTGGGGAGTCTGCTGCTTCTTCTCCCTCTGCCTGCCACTCCCCCTGCTTGTGCTCTCTCAAATAAATAAAATCTTTTTTTAAAAAAAGGAGTAGAATTTAGTGATTCATCACTTACATACAACACCTAGTGTTCATCACAAGTGCCCTCCTTAATACCTATCACCCAGTTACCCCGTCCCCTCACCCACCTTCCCTTCAGCAACCCTCAGTCTGTTCTCTATAGTTAAGAGTCTCTTATGGTTTGCCTTCCTCTCTGTTTTTATCTTATTTTAATTTTCCTTCCCTTCCCATATATTCATCTGTTTTGTCTCTTAAATTCCATGTATGAGTGAAATCATAAGATATTTATCTTTCTCTGACTGACTTATTTTACTTAACATAATACACTCTAACTCCATCCATAACACACTCTAGCTCCATCCAAAGTGAACATGTTGTTGCAAATGGCAAGATTTCATTATTTTTGATTGCTGAGTAATATTCTATTGTATGATATATTACTTCTTTATCCATTCATCAGTTGATGGATATCTGGGCTTTTTCCATAATTTGACTATTGTTAATAGTGCTGTTATAAATATTGGGGTGTATGTGCCCTTTTGAATCAGCATTTTTGTGTCCTTTGGATAAATCCCTCATACTGTTATTTTTAACTTTTTGAGGAACCTCCATACTTTCCCAGAGTGGCTGTACCAGTTTGCATTTCCACTTCCCACCAACAGTGCAAAAGGGTTTCCCTTTCTCCACATTCTCACCAAAATCTGTTGTTTTCTGAGTTGTTGGTGTCTCATTGTGGTTTTGATTTGTATTTCCCTGATGACGAGTGATGAACATCTTTTCATGTATCTGTTAGCCATCTGGATGTCTTCTTTGGAAAAGTGTCTATTCATGTCTTCTGCCCATTTCTTTCTTTTTTTTAAGATTTTATTTATTTATTTGTGAGAGAGACTTCCAGTACTATGTTGAACAACAGTGGTGAGAGTGGACATCCCTGTCATGTTCCTGACCTTAGGGAAAAATTGTTTGTCCCCACTGAGGATGAGGGCTTCTTTCAAGCCCTGCCTAGTATTTTTATGACTGTTGTTCTAAATTCTTATTTAGATATATTGCTTGTATCTGTTTTGAGCAAATTCCTGGAGGTGATTTCTTCTTGATCTTTCTTTTGGGAAGAATTTCTCTGTCTTCTCATTATGTCTAGGTTTCTGTCTTCTGTGTGCTATAAAACCTTGTTATGTTTCCTGCTCCTGAGAGTAATACTGTATTAAGAAGGTGCCCTACACTGTCCAGGGCCTGGTGCATCAGGAGGTATTCCTGGTGTGAGCTCTGCTGTTGTGTTTTGGCTGCTCTTTCCCACAGGCCTGTCCTCTGCAGAATTCCTCCTTGCTTGCAGTGGGGAGTGTTTGGACCTTTAACTATGTGTGCTTTGATTTGTTTGTTAAGCTAAGGCTATTTAAAAAGAAAAAGAAAGAGAAAGAAAGAAAGAAAGAAAGAAAGAAAGAAAGAAAGAAAGAAAGAAAGAAAGAAAGAAAGAAGAAAGAGAGAGAGGGAGGGA